>NW_016107484.1:424327-436618 GCF_001604975.1 Cebus imitator | reverse complement strand
GAACTCCTGATCTCAGGTGATCCACCCACCTCAGCCTCCCAAAGTGCAGGGATTACAGGTATGAGCCACCACACCTAGCCTTAATAGAGTATTTTTAAGAATAATTTTAGATTTACAGAAAAATTCAGCAGATAGTACAGAGAATTTCCATATATACTCCTCAGGCCTAGTTTCCTCCTGTTATTAACATCTTATGTTCGTACAGTATGTTCGTTACAATTAATAAACCAATATTGATACATGTATTATAACTAGAGACTATATATATATATATATATAACCTGTTGCTCAGTCTGGAGTGCAGTGGTGGGGTCTCTGCTCACTGCAACCTGTGCCTCCTGGTTCAGGCAATTCTCCTGCCTCAGCCTTCTGAGTAGCTGGGACTACAGGCGTGTGCTACCATGCCCAGCTAATTTTTGTATTTTTAGTAGAGATGAGTTTTACCATATTGGCCAGGCTGGTCTTGAACTCCTGACTTTGTGATCCACCCGCCTCGGCCTCCCAAAGTGCTGGGATGATAGGCGTGAGCCACTGCGGCTGGCCCATACCATTTTCACCTCTTTTTTTTTTTTTCTGTTCTAGGATTCTACCTAAGATACAATATCACATTTAGCCTCCTTAGTCTTCTCTTAGCTTCCATAGTTTCTTAGACTTCCTTTGTTTTGATGGCCCTGACAGTGTTGAGGAGACCTGTTTAGGCATTTTTTAGACTGCTCCTCTTTTGGTATTTGTGGCTTTACTTTATAAAAACTTTTGCATTGGAACCGAATCATTTTCTGAGTGCAAAATAAATAACAAACAAAAAAACAAAAAACTTTGAGGCCAGGCACGATGGCGGACACCTGTAATTCCAGGTGTCACTTTGGGAGGCCGAAGCGGGCGGATCACTTGAGGCCAGGAGTTTGAGACCAGCTTGGGCAACATGGTGAAACACCATGTCTACTAAAAATAACAAAAATTAGCCAGACGTAGTGGCGCATGCCTGAAATCCCAGCTACTCAGGAGGCTGAGGCAGGAGAATCGCTTGAATCTGGGAGGTGGAGGTTACGGTGAGCCGAGATCGTGCTACCGCGCTGCAACCTGGGCGACAGAGTAAGACTCTGTTTCAAAAGAACAAATCAAAAACACACACATGCACACAAAACCAATTTTGTTTATTGGAAGCTGACTCTAGGTCGGTCATTATGTGAGGCTTTGGGAATACAGTAGTGTATGAAGACTCTTCATAAATAGCACTTAGGAGTCATCGGCATTGACTCCGGGACTCTGGAGAAGCGGTGTGTGCTGGGGATGAGGTTTGAACCCCTGGAACCACTTCTAGAGCCAACACTCTTGACCACTGTGCTGTTTGCTGCTTCCTGTGGGGAAAGGAGGGCGTTCTTCAGGTTCACAGGCACGTCTTGAAAAATCACGAAAAAAAAAAAAAAAAAATCATGCAGGCAAATTATGATCGGGAAGGTAGGACAGGCCTGCAGTAGCTCACACCTGCAATCCCAGCACTTTAGAAGGCTCACACCTGCAATCCCAGCACTTTAGAAGGCTCACACCTGCAATCCCAGCACTTTAGAAGGCTCACACCTGCAATCCCAGCACGTTAAAAGGCTCAAACCTGCAATCCCGACACTTTTAGAGGCTGAGGCAGGTGTTTTACTTGAGCCCAGGAATTCAAGACCAACCTGGGCAACAGATGGTGAGACCCCATCTGTACAAATAATACAGTTAGCCAGGCGTGGTGGTATGTATCTGTCGTCCTGGCTACTGGGGAGGCTGAGGTGGGAGGATCGCTTGAGCTCAGGAGTTTGAGGCTACAGTGAGCTCAGATTGCACCCTTGCACTTCAGCCTGGGTGACATAGTCATACTCTGTCTCTACAAAAAAAAAAAAAAGACAAAGGGAAAAAAAGGAAGTATCTCAATAAGCAGAGTAAAGTTAGAAGTGAGCAGGAGTCGTTTCCAGTGAAGCGGATTAGGGAGGGTGAACTAAAGTAATCTTCCCCTTCATTTGTCTCCTGAGCGCTTCTCCTCTTCCTGCTAAGTGCTTCTGCGTGATTTACTCTGTTCTTAAGTGTCCTGAAAGAATGTTTTTGTACAATTCAACAATTCATGGTCCAAGATCAGAGTGAGCCAGTGGTAGGTCTGTGTGCTTAAACCCATTTTTTTGTGGGGTGTTGTGGATATAGCCAAAAAAAACCCCAAAACCCTATGTGGGTGGTCGTGGGGCAGAATGTGTGGTGCCAGAGTGGGGTCCAGGGGGTCTGTTTTCACAGTCTGTGGCAGCACCAAAGTCCTGTGAGCCTTTCTGAGCCTCGGTCATCTCCTCTATAATTAGCTGTTAAATAATTCTGCTGAGTAGCATCTTATACTTGGATGAGGTTCTGAAGTCCAGCCACACAAGGCCAAAGTCTGCTTGAGTGAGAATTACTTGTTAAGAACCTTCCAACTACTTGCCGAGGAGGCAACACAGTGCCCCATGGGAGATCGCCACGCAGCCTGGCAGTACGTCCAGTGCAGCCCATTTTTCTGCCACCATTTGGCCACTTGACTCCATCCTTGGTCAGAACCGATCAAGCATCTTCTTGTGTTTAGGGCCCAAGTTGCAAAAGACAACATTGACACGTCTCCACACACCAGGATTAGGGTACACGCCACAAGATGACAAAGATGGAGTGTTGGCTCTGTGAAGGTGTCAGGTCTGGTGGTTGGTTTTGCTTTGTTTCCCTGAGTATGTAGTTAAATTTGTGAACATTTGAGGATCAGTAGTGTCACTGCCCAGCTGCCCCCCAGAGTGCTTGGTAGGAATTAAATGAGGTGCAGTAGCCTTCCCCTGTAATCCCAGCACTTTGGTAGGCTGAGGAGGGAGGATTACTTGAGGCTGGGAGTTTGGGGCAAGCTTGGGCAACATGGCATATACCCTGTCTCCACAAAAAAATTTAAAAATTATGGACAGGCCTGGTAGCTCATGCCTATAATCCCAGCACTTTGGGAGGCTGAGGCTGGTGGGTCACTTGAGGCCAGGAGTTGAAGACCAGCCTGGCCAATGTGGCAAAACCCCATCTCTACTAAAACTACAAAAATTAGCCAGGTGTAATGGTGCAAACCTGCTGTCACAGCTACTCAGGAGGCTGAGGCAGGGAAATGGCTTGAACCCAGGAAATAGAAGTTGCTTGAGCTGAGATTGTACTGCTGCAGTCCAGCCTGGGCTACAGAGTAAGACTTTGTCTCAAAAAAAAAAAAAAAAAAAAAAATCTAGCCAGGGAAGGTGCCGTGTGCCTGTGGTCTCAGCTATTCAGGAGACTGAGGCATGAGGATCACTTGAGCCAGGTGGTTGAGGATGTAGTAAGCTATGATTGTACCACCACACTCCAGCCACGGTGACAGAGCAAGACTCTGTCTCAAAAAAAAAAAGGTGTGTGTGAGTCCCTGACGCTCTGGACCAGTGCTTGGTGTCATAAGTGTGATCATGGGTGATACATACGTGGAAGTCACAGGGAAGTATGTGATTTGCTTTGTTAGAAAAATTTGTAGAGGGCAGAGGGGGACAGTGTGTGTTTTGTGGGCCCCAGGGGACTTTAGTGACTTGGTTTCTATTGAATGGGTGGGTGGTGGTGGAGCCATGGGCAGACCTTGACTTTGTGGAGTGTGATCCTTGCTGGAATATGTCTACACTTCAGCCCCCTTCAGAGACCACTCATTCTCCCAGGCTAATGTGGATCCTTTGTTTGGCCACAGAATGTTCTGAAGGAGCATGCAGATGATGACCCTAGTCTGGCCATCACTGGGGTCCCTGTGGTGACTTGGCCAAAGAAGACTCCAAAGGTAAGACGCAGCCTGCTGCAGTGGGAGGCCGTGTCCCACTTCCTTCTCACCTCCTGTAGGGCAAATGTCAGCAGCTTTTTGGGTGGCTGTGGGACCTCCTGAGGTGAGGGCACCCCAGTTAAGGTGAAGGATTTTGGTGATTTGTTCTGTGTTTTGTTTTTAAAGGGGGATTGCTTTACCTAGGTGTGGGAACTACGAACAGTGCCTCCTGGTGGTCACTTGGAGAACTGGGGGGTATTGACAGGCCCCTTTCCCGGTCGCTAGGCGGATTTTCTGTCTCTCCTTCCCTCACTCCCTTGCTGCTTCCCTTCCTTTTTCCTTTTCCTTTAGCTGCTTCATGGCTCTCATCTTCTCTTTTGAAAGGAACTTTTTCTCTGTGTGTAAAACTGATTGATGCTCAACATAAAAATGTCTAATCAGTTGGGCGCGGTGGCTCGCACCATAACCTCAGCACTCTAGGAGGCCGAGGCGGGCAGATCACCTGAGGTCAGGAGTTCAAGACCAGCCTGGCCAACATGGCAAAACCCTGTCTCTATTAAAAATACAAAAATTGCCAGCATGGTGGTGTACGCAT
Source organism: Cebus imitator (assembly GCF_001604975.1). NCBI lineage: Eukaryota > Metazoa > Chordata > Mammalia > Primates > Cebidae > Cebus > Cebus imitator. The sequence goes on along the minus strand of NW_016107484.1, from coordinate 432,230 downwards.
TTGGTCCCACCTACTCGGGAGGCTGAGACGGGAGAATTGTTTGAACCTGGGAAATGGAGGTTGCAGTGAGCAGAGATCGCACCACTACGCTCCAGTCTGGGCTACAAAGTGAGACTCTGTCTCAAAAAAATAATAATAAAATATGATAAAAATGTCTAATCAAATGGGAAAGGACAGGACCCAAGGAAGAGGAATAATGGCTGTTATCGAGGATTTCTTAGGAGAAGTTGGCTGTTGTCTGGACCCCTACAGCTCTTATTTATACTTCAACAACTCTGTGGGGTAGACAGCTGTGACTCTTATTTTTCAGATGAGGAAACTGAGGTTTCAAAAGGCAAGTCACTTGTTAGGACAGCAATGTACACAAAGGTCAGTCACTTTGGCAGCAGAGACCAAATTTTTAACCAGTGCTCACCTCAAAGTACATGATCCAGAGAAAACAGCTGTGGTGAGCACGCTTCCAAAGGAGGCCCTGGGTGGGATACATATGCATCAGGTCCTCTCTCTGCCATCCATCTGCCTCCACGCAGCTTCAGCACTTCCTTGGACAAGTTACACAGCATCTTGAGCCTTACTGTCCTTGCTTATAAAAATGGATTATACCAAGACTTTCTTCAGTGGTTGTCAGGACTAAATGAGATAAGGCATGCAAAGCCCTTCAGACAAGGGCCGGCCCCAGGTTATCGCGTTCCAAATATTAGTTGTTACTTTGATAGCTCCAAGAGGTGGCTCACGCCTATAATCCCAGCACTTTGGAAGGCCAAGGTGGGTGGATCACCTGAAGTCAAGAGTTCGAGACCAGCTTGACCAACAAGGTGAAACCCTGTCTCTACTAAAAATACAAAAATTAGGCTGGGCGTGGTGGCTCACGCCTGTAATCCAAGTACTTTAGAGGCCAAGGCGGGCGGATCACCTGAGGTCAGGTGTTCAAGACCAGCCTGACCAACATGGTGAAACCCTGTCTTTATTTAAAAAAAATAAATAAAAAGAAAAAAAATACAAAAATTAGCCAGGAGCGGTGGCAGATGCCTGTAATCCCAGCTACTCAAGAGGCTGAGGCAGGAGAATTGCTTGAACCCTGGAGGTGTAGGTTGCAGTGAGCCGAGATTGCGTCATTGCACTCCAAGCTGGGCAGAATGAGACTCTGTCTCAAAAAACAAACAAACAAAACACTGAAGCCAGGCAGGGTGGCTTATGCCTGTTGTTCCAGCTATTCCAGAAGCTGAGGTGGGAGGATCTCCTGAGCTCAGGAGTTCAAGGTCCACCTGGGCAACATAATGAGACCTCATCCCTACCAAAAAACAAACAAAAAAAAAAACAACAAAAAAAAACCTAGACATGATAGTGCATGCCTGTAGTCCCAGCTATTTGGGAGGCTTACGCAAGAGGAGTGCTTGAGCCCAGGAGCTTGAGGCTGCAATGAGCTGTCATCGCACCACTGAACTCCAGTCTGGGTTACAGAGTGAAGCCCTGTCTCAAAAAAAAGGAAAAAGAAAGAAAAAAGTATGCTGTAGCAGATTTCACTGATTACAGGCCAGAATGGTGACCCTCACCTGTAATCCCAGCACTTTGGGAGGCCAAAGTGGGCAGATTACCTGAGGTCAGGAGTTTGAGATCAGCCTGGCCAACATGGCGAAACCCCGTCTCTACGAAAACTACAAAGATTAGCTGGGTGTGCTGGCACGTGCCTGTAATCCCAGCTATTCTGGAGGCTGAGGCAAGAAAATCGCTTGAACCTGGGAGGTGGAGGTTGCAGTGAACTGAGATCCTGCCACTGCACTACAGCCTGGGGGAAGCACTGTATTTTTATTTGCTAAATCTGGCAACCCTAGTTGAAATGATTATATTTTTGATATATTGTTGAAACAAAATGGGTTATTCAGGTTAATTTTATTGTTTCTTTTTACCTTTTTAGATGTGGCAACAAAAAAACTCAAAAGTACATATGTAGCCTACCTTCTGTTTCTTTTATTTATTTTTTTAAGATAGAGTCTAAAGAGCTCCCAGGCAGGAGTGTAGTGGGGCAATCATAGCTCACTGCAACCTCTGCCTCCCTGGATCAAGCGATCCTCCCCCCTCAGCGCCCCCCCCCAACCCGAGTAGCAGGGACCACAGGCACGTGCCATCATGCTCGGCTACTTTTTCATATTTTTGGTAGAGATGAGGTTTTGTTGCTGGAGCTCAAGCAAGCTGCCTGCCTCAGTCTCCCAAAGTGTTGCGATTACAGGCTTGAGCCACCATGCCTGGCTTCTGTTATTGCTATTGGGCAGTGCTCTTCTGCATGATTGTTAACCTTCTTCAAGTGTATTTCTTTCCTTCTTTCTTTTTTGACAGCAAAAACATTCTCTAAACCGTTTATTTCTCCCCACCAGAAGGTGGAGAGGTGGATGGGCCTAGAACATAGTGTGCCGTGGGTTCCCGGGTTGGGCCAGTGCAGACAGCGTGGCATGGGGCGTCGCAGCTCTTAGGCGAAGGTGGGGTTGTTCCAGCCCTCGTTGGCTGCCTTCGTGTCTTAGTAGTGGATGTAGACCCTGTCCGGGCTGATGCGCAGGCGCTCGGCCAGCAGGCGGCCAGCAGGTTGCTGTAGGAACAGCTCTGCGCGAGGCTGTGCAGGCTGCAGAGCGCGCACGGCTCGCTGGAGCCGCAGAAGGCCCTGAGCTGATCCGGGACCACGTGCACCGTGATACTGGGCGGCTTGCCGGTGGCCTTTGCCAGCTGTTGGGTGAGCTTGGAGAGGAACCCGGCCGGCACGGAGGCGCGGGGGCACGTTGGTGTTTACAATGAACATCGACATGATAGCAGAGGGACCAGGAGACCCACGCAGAGACACAGATGTACGCGCTGCCTCCGCCAGGTGTATTTCTTTTTCTTTTTCTGAGACAGAGTGTTACTCTTGTCATCCAGGATGTAGTACAGTGGCGCGATCTTGGCTCACTGCAACCTCCGCCTCGGGAGTTCAAGTGATTCTCTTGCCTCAGCCTCCTGAATAGCTGAGATTACAGATGCCCAGCACCACGCCCAGCTAATTTTTGTATTTTTCATAGAGAGGGGGTTTCACCATGTTGGCCAGGCTGATCTCCAACTCCTGACCTTAGGTGATCCTCCTGCCTCAGCCTCCCAAGGTGCTGGGATTACAAGTGTGAGCCATCGTGACGGGCCCTTCGGGCGTATTTCTAAACGTTGAATTGCTGCAGAGAAGGGCATCCATTACCATGTGCCTCAGATTCTCTTTCAGTCTTAATGGGAACTTGGGTGGCCAGAGGAGTGAGGACGGAATCTTCTCCCTGTCTTCTACCTTTCCTTCCCTAGTCCGTAGAAGTGTGTGAAGTTTTAAAAATTCTTTTTCTTTTTGAGACAGTCTCACACTGTCACCCAGGCTGTAGTGCAGTGGTGCGATCTCCGCTCACTGCAATCTCCTCCTCCTGGGTGCAAGCAATTCTCCTGCCTCAGCCTCCCGAATAGCTGGAACTACAGGCATGCATCACCATGCCCAGCTAATTTTTTTTTGTACTTTTAGTAGAGACGAGGTTTCACCATGTTGGCCAGGATGGTCTCAATCTCCTGACCTCATGATCTGCCTGCCTTGGCCTCTCAAAGTGCTGGGATTACAGGCATGAGCCAGCGCGCTTGGCCCATGTGTGAGGTTTTAAAGCTGGCTTTCCCCTGCACGTACAGTAAGTACAAGTTTTGTTTATGAGACCACAAACTATTCTTGCAGACATAGCTCCTGCAACAACCCAGCTAGCTCCCTGGACACACTGGGTCTAAAGAAGAAAGTAAGGCTTTCCCAACTGCCGGCTTCCCTCTCAGCTGAGGAATTTCTCCCCAGGAGGCATTAGGGTTCCTAGAGCATGAACGAAATGACCTGGCCACACTACTCAGTTATCTCAAAATTCTTGGAGGGGTTCAATTTAGCCTCTCTGGGGAAGATCACATCAGGCCAACAAATATACCTTGTCTCCCAAGCCTGAGACCCCACCCCATAGCCAGGGAGGCTTATAGAGGCACCTTTTTTTTTTTGGCAGAATCTCGCTCTGTCACCAGGCTGGCGTGCAGTGGCGCAATCTCAGCTCTTGAGATCTCAATCTCTTGACCTTGTGATCTACCCGCCTCGGCTTCCCAAAGTGCTGGAATTATAGGCTTAAGCCACCATGCCCGGCCTGGCATCTTTTAAGAAAAAGTATTTTCTTGGCTGGGTGCAGTGGCTCACACCTGTAATCCTAGCACTTTGGGAGGGCAAGGTGGGTGGATCACAAGGTAAGGAGTTTGAGACCAGCCTGGCTAATATGGTGAAATCCCGTCTCTATTAAAATACAAAAATTAGCCAGGCGGTGGTGGTGGGCGCCTGTAGTCCCAGCTACTCAGGAGGCTGAAGCAGGAGAATTGCTTGAACCCAGGAGGTGGAGGTTGCAGTGAGCCAAGATAGCACTATTGCACTCCAGCCTGGGCGACAGAGCAAGACTCTGTCTCAAAAAAATAAAAATAAAAATAAATAAATATATATATATATTTAAGACAGTGCCCGGCCAGACTGTGTTTTCAGGGTTCATCCAGGTTATAGCAGGGGTCAATCCTTCATTCACTTTTGTAGTTAACATATGTATGGTTTTGATAGTGGTGCGGTCTGGCTCTGTCGCCCATGCTGGGACTCAAACGCCTGGGCTGAAGCCATTCTCCCTTCCTTGGTTTCTTGGAGTGCTGAGATTATAGGCACGAGCCATCATGCCCCATGTATAGGCACTTAAAAAAAATAATGCAAATCTCTGCTTCCTTCCTTCCCAAGGCTTAGAAGCAGGAAGATGGGTTCTGTGGGGAGTAAACCTTATTTAAGAATCCTGCAGGGAGTGTTTGTAGACGCTGGTGTGCATGGGTCAGCATGTTTGGTATCATCCACACTCGTGGGAGACAGTTGGTAGGCCGGTGCTGTGTAGGAGAGTCTGGCGGGAGGGAGAAGTCATAACAGGCAATGTTTAACAACACTTGCGGGTTATTAGTCTTTTTTTTTTTTTTTTTTACAGCTTGTAGTAAAATGGTTATAATATAAAGTGTACACTGTTTTTTCATACATTAAAAAGAGTTGTGCAACCATCACCATAGTCTCTAATTTTAGACTATCTTTGTGTCTCTCAAAGAAACCTCATCCACAGTTCCTGCTCCACTAATTTCCTCTCCCTTTTCCCAGCCCCTGGCAACTCCTAATCTACTTTTTTTTTTTTTGAGACAAGGTCTCGCTCTATTGCCCAGGCTGGAGTGCAATGGTGCGATCTTTGCTCACTGCAACCTCCATCTCCTGGGTTCAAGCAGTTCTCCATCCTCCGCCTCCTGAGTAGCTGGGATCACAGGTGCACGTCACCCTGCCCGGCTAGTTTTTTTTTTTGTATTTTTAGTAGAGACAGGGTTTTGCCATGTTGGCCAGGCTGGTCTCAAACTCCTGGGCTCAGTGATCCACCTACCTCGGCCTCCCAAAGTGCTATGATTACAGGCGTGAGCCACCCTGCCTGGCCTCCTAATCTACTTTCTGTCTTCATGGATTTGTGTCTCATGGACATTTCATATAAATGGAGTCATACGATATGTGGCCTTTTATGTCTGTCTTCTTTTACTCAGCATCATGTTTCCTTTTTTGTTTGTTTATTTTTTTTTATTTTTTATTTTTTATTTTTTTGAGAAGGAGTTTCACTCTTGTTACCCAGGCTGGAGTGCAATGGCGCGATCTCGGCTCACCGCAACCTCCGCCTCCTGGGTTCAGGCAATTCTCGTGCCTCAGCCTCCCGAGTAGCCAGGACTACAGGCACGTGCCACCATGCCCAGCTAATTTTTTGTATTTTCAGTAGAGATGGGGTTTCACCATGTTGACCAGGATGGTCTCGATCTCTTGACCTCGTGATCCACCCGCCTCGGCCTCCCAAAGTGCTGGGATTACAGGCGTGAGCCACCGTGCCCGGCCTGTTTGTTTATTTTTGAGACAAGTTCTCTCTGTCACCCAGGCTAGAGTGCAGTGGCATGTGATCATGGCTCACTGCAGCCTTGACTTCCCTGGACTCAGGTGATCCTCCCACCTCAGCCTCCCAGGTAGCAGGGGCCACAGGTGCATGCCACTGTGCCCATCAAATTTTTAAATTTTTTCCTAGAGGTGGAGTCGTCCTATGTTGCCCAGCCTGGTCTTGAACTACTGGGCTTGAGCGATCCGCCTGCCTTAGCGGCCTGGTGTAATCCCTAAATTGCTGGGATTACAGGCGTGAGCCACCATGTCTGGCCAGCACTGTTTTCAGGGTTCATCCAGGTTATAGCAGGGGTCAGTCCTTCATTCTTTTTTGTAGATAATATCCCATTGTATGGATTCCCCACATTTTTAAAAAGCTTAAAAAATGTTTAACATTCTGGCTCCCAACTCAAATGCGTAGGGTTAAAAAATAATTTTTAACATAGAGATGAGGTCTCACTATATTGTCCAGGCGAATCTGGAACTCCTGAGGTCAAGCCACGCTCCAGCCTCGGCCTTCCAAAGTGTTGGGATCTCAGGCGTGAGTCACCACACCCCATCACCACGTTTTGTTCATGCATCCATCTGTTGATGGACATTTGGGTTAATTCTACCGTCTGGCTTATTGTGAGCAGTGCTGCTGTGAACCTTCATGTACAGGTTTTCATGTGAACATATGTTTTAATTCTTCTTGAGTGTATACCTGGGAGTGAGGTTGCTGGGTCCTACGGGAATTGTGTGTAACTTTCTGAGGAACTGCCAAGTTATTTCCCACAGTGGCTGCATCATTTACACTCCCTACAGAAATACAGGAGCATTCCAGTTTCTTCATACCCTTGCCAGCACTTGTGTCTGTCTTTTTTATTATAGGCGTGCCAGAGCAGTCTTTTTAAAAATTTGGTTTGTTTTCTAACATGTGTTTGAAGTTTATTGTATTTGTTTGCTAGAGTTGTCATGACAAAGTACCATAGATTCGGTGGCTCAAATACCAGAAATGTATTTTTATTTATTTATTATTATTATTATTATTTTTGAGATGGAGTCTCGCTCTGTCGCCCAGGCTGGAGTGCAGTGGCATGACCTCGGCTCACTGCAACCTCCGCCTCCCCGGTTCAAGTGGTTCTCCTGCCTCAGCCTCCCGTGTAGCTAGGATTACAGGTGCACGCCACCATGCCCAGCTATTTTTTTTTTTTTTTTTTTTAAATTTTGCTCTCTTATCCAGGCTGGAGTGCAGTGGTGTGATCATGGCTCACTGCAGCCTTGAACTCCAGGACTTAAGTGGGCCTCCGGCCTCAGCCTCCCCAGTAGTGGGGACTCCAGGTGTGCACCACCATGCTCAGCTAATCTTTAAAATTTTTTGTAGAGATGGAGTGTCACTGTGTTGCCCAGGCTAACACCACAAATTGATTTCCTCATTGTTTTGGAGGCCAGAAGTCCAAGGCGAAGGGGTCAGCAGGGCTGATTTCTCCCATGGCCTCTCTTTGACAGTCTTTTCTCTGTTGTCACATGGTCTTCCCTCTGTACCTACCTGTGTCCTAATCTCTCCTTGTAAGGTCACCAATCGACTGGATCAGGGCCTGGCCTAACCACCCGTTTCTAACTGAGGCTTTAATAGTCCTGTTTGCAAACATCACATCATGAGGAACTGAGGGTTAGCACTTCAGCCTATGAATTTCAGGGGGGAGGCAGGGACACAGTTTATCCCATAACATTTATTATAAATTATTCCAACTGGGTGTAGTGGCACGTGCCTATAGTCTCAGCTCCTAGGGAGGCTGATGCAGGAGGATCACTTGAATCCGGGAGGTGAAGACTGCAGTGAGCTCATACCTGTAATCCCAGTACTTTGGGAGCCCAGGAGTTTGAGACCAGACTGGGCAACATGGTGAAACCCTGTCTCTACCAAAAAAATACAAAAAA
>NW_016107484.1:421299-423736 GCF_001604975.1 Cebus imitator | reverse complement strand
TAGAGACGGGGTTTCACCATGTTGACCAGGATGGTCTCGATCTCTTGACCTCGTGATCCACCCGCCTCGGCCTCCCAAAGTGCTGGGATTACAGGCTTGAGCCACCGCGCCTGGCCAGCAATTTTTTGTATTTTTAATAGAGACGGGGTTTCACTATTTTGGCCAGGCTGGTCTCAAACTCCCGACCTCAGGTCATCCACCCACCCCAGCCTCCCAAAGTGCTGGGATTACAGGCATGAGCCACTGACGCCCCTGGCCATAAATACATCTTTTAAAAATGAGGAAGTAAATAACTTCAGAGCCATAAAAAGGTATAAATATAAAGCAGAAGAATGAATACCCTGGGCCAACCACCGAGCTCTGAAAATCAGTGACTGCCACCCCAGCTGAAAGTCCTGGGCACTCCTCAGTACACACGGCAGCTTCCAGATGCAGTCTGTCGATTTCACTTTATCCTTCGCACGAGGCTGGGAGATGGAGGGTGTTATGGCCCCAGTGCAGTTGAGGAAGCCCGGAGCTCAGAGAGGGGCACCAGTGCCTCCCAGGCCACTTCCTTAGGAGAAGGAAGGCGTTGGACCCCAGATGTGCAGGTTTCTGTCATTGCACGGTGAGGAACCAGTGACATGTGGCTGAGCGAGGGAGGAGGGAGGCCACTGCTATGTTTATGCGTTTCCTGGCTGGTGGGGTTAAAAAGTGAACAGGAAAGAAAGAAGTAACTAAACGACTGACTGCCTGGGCCGCCCGGGGTCTCTGGGTTCCCAGGTTTGCAGCTTCCTCCCGTTGGATGCAGGTTGGGGTGAAAGATCAAGGGTGCTCAATGAGGCCCTCAGGTTGCGAGGTATTTGATCTGGGTTGGGTTACCTAACAAGTAATTAATGCTAAGTGATGATTGGCAAGAAATGCTTTGATCTCCCACCTTGCCTCCAGGAGAACAAAGCCCTTTCCTGGAACTGATTAGGTGCTGTGAGGTCATTTCTGATGCGGTGTCCTTCAAATCCAAGATGCTACTGAGCCGCCATCCATCACCATCCACCCGATTGGCTGTTTCCACGAGTGGTGTTGGATTTGTTTTGATCTGTCTACACTCTGGCCACTTCCTTTCATGACCAGCAGGCAGGATGGTGGGGCCTGTCTGTGACCCTAGAGGCTGGGTGAGGGAGCGGAGCTTATTTGAGGCCCGGCCTCTGACCTCGGCCTTATTAGTGAGCTGACCTCTGGCTCAGCTGCCAGACACAGCTACTGGCTGTCTTGCTGGTTTATTCCCAAAGGGAGGAAGCTGAGGGAGGACAGGGGACCCAGCCACGGCTGCCCCCGGCTAGCAGGCCAGCCTGTGCACGCTGTCAGCTTCTGCGTCCATTGTCTCTAGTGGCCAAACCAGGCTGCCACTTGGATTTCCATTATTGGCAATTTTTCCGGCATATGAGAGCAGAGAGGCTGGGGTGTGGCAGGCAAGCACCCTGATGGGGGCATGGGGACAGCCTTCGTGAGTAGCTGTTGGATCAGCTTCCTTATCGGGACATTTTGGGGCCACACGGGAACCGCAGGAGGAAGCAGCCCCGATGCCTTGCGCCCTTGGCTTCTGCTTTGTCTCTCTCCCCTTTCCTCTGAAGTTGGTCCGTTCAATCCCGGCATGCTTTGTCTGGGGTCCCTCGGGAGTGACGCACAGCGTTTCGCTGAAGGAGAGGCACGTGGTTCAGTGAGAGACACCCCGGCCGCTTCTGGCGGGTCCTGCCCCATCCTCAGTCCTGCCAGCCGGCAGTCGTGAGCTTGTTGCCGTACAGTAGAGGCGGAGGAGGGTGGCAATAACCGCCATCCTGTATTGCTACACACTCAGGCTCCCCTAATTTCCCAGAAAGGCCATGTGCTGTAATGAGGACCAGTCCCCGGGCTGGTGGCATCAGGTTCACCTGGGCGACTTGTGAAAAAAATCCAGCTTCCTGTCCCCTGCCCCTGACGGAGCCATTCAATAGGCTTGGGGCGGGCCTGGGGATCTGCACTTTGAGAAAGCTGCCCAGGGCTGGGCATGAGGTGGCTCACGCTGTACTTCCAGCACTCTGGGAGGCCGAAATGGGTGGATCACTTGAGGCGGGGAGTTCAAGACCAGCCCCACCAACATGGTGAAACCCCATCTCTACTGAAAATACAAAAGCACAGGTGTAGTGGCAGGTGCCTGTAGTCCCAGCTACTTGGGAGGCTGAGGCAGGAGAATTGCTTGAATCTGGGAGGGGGAGGTTACAGTGAGTTGAGATTGAACCACTATACTCCAGCCTGGGTGACAGAGTGAGTCTTGGTTTCATAAAAAATAAAAGCTTCTCGGGGCGGGTTCGGTGGCTTAAGCCTGAAATCTTAGCACTTTGAGAGGCCCAAGCTGGAGGACCACTCCAGGAGTTGGAGGCTGCAGTGAGCTATGATCACTCCACTGCACTCCAGCCTGGGT
>NW_016107484.1:404757-420699 GCF_001604975.1 Cebus imitator | reverse complement strand
GTGAGCTGAGATTGCACCACTGCACTCCAGCCTGGGTAACAAGAGTGAAACTCTTTCTAAAAAAAAAAAAAAAAAAAAAAGTTTCCCAGGTCATTCTCTGCAATGGTTGCTATTCCAGTTTTTCATAATTATGGTTTAAAAGTAACCCTGAATCTGCCCTCCCAGAAGGCTTTTGATATTCTTGATAGAAATTGAGGACACAAGAGGCGGAGCAGGGAGCAGGGGAGGGGGCTGAATGGTTTAGAGGCGTTTTCCATCCCAAAATTATTATTTGCTTGTGCAAAACGTAATCTCAAGCAAGGACCCGAATGACTTAATTTCCTTGCAATACCTGTGGCTATGCTGAATTGGGCAGGCATTTCTTGGGGATTTGGGGGTGGGGACTGGTTTAAGAAGCTGCTTTGGCTAGGCATGATGGCTAACGCCTGTAATCCCAGCACTTTGGGAGGGTGAGGCAGGCAGATTAGTTGAGGTCAGGAGTTCAAGACTAGCTTGACCAACATGGTGAAACCCCGTCTCTGCTGAAAATACAAAAAATTAGCTGGGCATGGTGGCACATGCCTGTAATCCCAGCTACTCAGGAGGCTGAGGGAGGACAATCATTGGAACCCAGGAGGTGGAGATTGCAGTGAGCTGAGATCACGCCACTGCACTCCAGCCTGGGCAACAAAGCAAGACTCCGTCTCAAAAAGGAAAAAAAAAAAGGCCTGGCACGGTGGCTCACACCTGTAATCCCAGCACTTTGGGAGGCTGAGGTGGGTGAATCATGAGGTCAGGAGTTCAAGACCAGCCTGGCCAACATGGTGAAACTAAAAATTTCTGCTAAAAATACAAAAAAAAATCTCTACTAAAAATACAAAAAGTTAGCTAAGTGTGGTGGCGGGCGTCTGTAATCCCAGCTACTCAGGAGGCCAAGGCAGGAGAATCTCTTGAACCCGGGAGGTGGAGGTTGCAGTGAGCCGAGATTGTGCCACTGCACTCCAGCCCGGTGCCAGTGTGAGACTCTGTTTCCAAAAAAAAAAAAAAAAAAGAAGAAGCTGCCTCTTCTTTATCCTTTTCTCCTCCTCGATAAAGCTCTGGGCTTCCTCAACTACACTGGGGCCATAACACCCTCCCTCTCCCAGCCTCCTGTGAAGGAGGCTCTTTGCGAGGGGGTGATGGTTGCCTGAGAATGTGCCTCTGGGGATTTGAGGCCACAGGCTTCTCCACTGGGTCAAGGTAGGAGGAGAGGGTGTCAAAGGCCACGGGTGTCAGATGTCCGGCGCCGAGAGCAGGACAGGCCTGGTGAAAACCTTGTGGACGAGCAGCCTCCCCAAGGGGAAGTGCGCAGCTCACCATGCTGGGAGGGGGCGGCGATGGAAGCTGTAGGGCCGGGATGTAGATCCCAGGAGAGCAAAGAAAGGCAGGAGAAGCAAGCTGACCCTTGGAGGGTGCAGTGAGGGGAACCATGCGAAAAGAAACCTGGGCCTCTGATCCGGAATCCCAAGCGCATTCCTCATGACATCTGGGTGATTCATGGAGTCTGGAGTTTCGCAAATGCTTGGGAGGTCAACAAAAACCTCCGCCCAATGGATGCCCACGGAGAAAGTTCTGCTGCTTCTAAATAATGTATATAACATCAACAGCAGAAAAAATCCTTTTGAGAAAAATATAGGTGACAAAGGGATGCCCCAGTTTGTTCTTTCGTTCGTTATTTTCTTTCCTTTTTGTTTGACACGAGGTCTTGCCCTGTTGCCCAGGCAGGAGTGCAATGGCACAATCACAGCTCACTGCAGCCTCCGCCTACCAGCCTCAAGCGATCCTCCCACCTCAGCCTTCTGAGTAGCGGGGAACACAGGCGTGCACCACCACACCCAGCTAATTTTTAATTAATTTATTTATTTTTTAAGACAGAGTCTCACTCTGTTTCCCAGGCTGGAGTGCAATGGCACAATCTCTGCTCATTGCAGCCTCTGCCTCCCGGGTTCAAGTGATTCTCCTGCCTCCGCCTCCTGAATAGCTGGGATTACTGGCGCCTGCCACCATGCCTGGCTAATTTTTTTATTTTTAGTAGAGACGGGGTTTCACCAAGTTGGCCAGGCTGGTCTTGAACTCCTGACCTTGTAATTTATCCACCTCAGCCTCCCAAAGTGCTGGGATTACAGGCTTGAGCCACCGAGCCCGGCCTCGTTTATTTTTCATTGGCGAGTGTCACTATGTCGCCCATGCTGAAGTGCAGTGGCTCCATCATAGCGCACTGTAGCCTCACACTGCCGAGCTTAAGAGATCATTCTACCCCAGCCTCCCGAGTAGCTGGGACTACAGGTGTGCACCACCATGCTTGGGTTTGTGATTTTTATGATTATTATTATCTGATACAGTCTCACTGTGCCACCCAGGCTGGAGTGCAGTGGCACAATCTTGGTTCACTGCAATCTCCACTTCCTGGGCTCAAGTAATTCTCCTGCCTTAGCCTCCTGAGTAGCTGGTATTACAGACCCTTGCCACCACACTCTGGCTACTTTTTATATTTTTGCCGTGTTGGCCAGGCTGGTCTCAAACTCCTGACCTTATGTGATCTGCCTGCCTTGGTAGTGTTGGGATTGCAGGCATGAGCTACCGCACCTGGTCTGTGATTTTTGTTCATTAATTATGGTAAAATATATGTTGTATAACAGTTACCATTTCAACTATTTTTAAGTGTATAGTTCAGTGGCTTATTATTCAACACATTGTGCAAACCCTCACCACATCCATCTCCAGGAGTTTTTCATCGCCCCAAACAGAAACCCTAATTTTTGTATTTTTTGTAGAGATGGGGTCTCACTGTGTTGCCCTGATTGGTGTTTACCTCCTGGGCCCAAGTGATGATCCTCCCATCATGACCTCCCAAAGTGCTGGGATTATGGGCTTGAGCCACCAAGCCCAGCCTCCATCTTCTTTAAAAGCTTCTCCCAGCTCCTCAGCCTGGCTTGAGTGCCCGGGTTGCCGTCTATAGCTGTGCCACAGACTCTCCCGACTCCCTCTCATCTTCCTTTCATTGCGGGGAACCAAATTCCTCCATGGTTTCCTTGCACCGGCCCGCGTCTGTTTCTGCTTGCACTCTTCCCTTCTCGGAGTGTCCTTTTCCCCATTTCTCCCATTAGAAATCCTCTCCGTGCCAGGACCAATCCCATTTCCTCCTTGTCTGGGAGCCTCCTGAGCTGGCGTTTTCCAGGTGCCCCTCAGCCCCTCTCCAGTGGCTTCACCCTCCTTGTGGACTGCTGAAGGGGCTTCCTTGTCTCTGTGGCCTCTGGGTGGGCTCAGCCCGTGGGAAGCACCTGCAGGAGATGGGAAGGTGGGAGGAGAGGGAGGCGGAGTGTTCATTTCTCCAGCTTCCTGCCTGTGGGATCATTGCAGGTTGGCTGCTTCCATCTATTGCAGACCCCACTTCTCCAGCTTTTCTCTGTTTCTGGTCACTGTTCCCTCTCTGTGCCCACTGGCCGAGGGGAGGAAACAGCGCCTTGCTGTCCCTGGGCTTGGCTGCATGGAGGCCTTGCTGGTTTCCCTGAGTCCTGTTTACGCTCTGTCAATCAAGCTGCTGAGCTCCCCTTTATGCCCCATGGTGAGGGGGCCGTGGTGCCATGCGATTCCTGCCAAGGTCCTGGCTGATGTGCTTCCACAGTTCTCTTCCCACTGCACTTCTGCATTCTACTCTGCAATTTGTGTTTGTGTGTGTGTTGTTGTTGTTTGGTTTTGTTGTTTTTGTTTTTCTCTTTTTTTTAATTGCATTTTAGGTTTTAGGGTACATGTGAAGAACATGCAAGATTTGTTGCATAGGTACACACATGGCAGCGTGATTTGCTGCCTTCCTCCCCTTCACCTATATCTGGCATTTCTCCCCATGCTATCTCTCCCCAACTCCCCACCCCTGGGTGTCCCTCCCCTATTTCCCCCCGACAGACCCCAGTGTGTGATGCTCCCCTCCCTGTGTCCATGTGTTCTCTTTCCTGTCTCCATGTGTTCTCTTTGTTCAACACCAGCCTATGAGTGAGAACATGTGGTGTTTGATTTTCTGTTCTTGTGTCAGTTTGCTGAGAATGATGGTTTCCAGGTTCATCCATGTCCCTAGAGATTTTGCTTTTTTCTAAGACAGGGTCTCACTCTGTTACCCAGGCTGGAATGCAGTGGCCCAATCTCGGCTCACTGCAGCCTCCGCCTCCTGGAGTCAAGCAATCCTTACACGTCAACCTCCCTGGTAGCCGGGACTACAGATACACACTACCACGCCCGGCTAACTTTTTGTATTTTTTTGTAGAAATGGGGTCATGCCACGCTGCCCTGGCTGGTCTCAATCTCCTGGGCTAAAGACATCCACCTGCTTCAGCCTCCCAAGGTGCTGGGATTATAGGCATGAGCCACCACACCTGGCCCCGGGGCCTAACGCCGGCCTGCTCTGCATTTTGGTTGACGGGACATACCTGAATGAAGCCTCCACTAGCGTCTTGAGACTGGAGCTTGTCTTAATAATGTTTTATTATTATTATTTTTTTTGAGATGGAGTCTCACTCTGTTGCCCAGGCTGGAGTACAGTGGTGTGATCCTGGCTCACTTCAACCTCCACCTCCTGGGTTCAAGTGTTTCTCCTGCCTCAGCCTCCCAGGTAGCTGGGATTACAGGCACACGCCACCACGCCTGGCTAATTTTTCTATTTTTAGTAGAAATGGGGTTTTGCCACGTTGGCCAGGCTGGTCTTGAACTCCTGATCTTATGTGATCCTTGGCCTCCCAAAGTGCTGGGATTACAGGTGTGAGCCGTCACGCCCAGCCCAGGAACATTTTCCTTATCCATGTTTGTACCCTGTCAGTGCAAGACTGCTCCCAGATCGCAAGGGCCCAGGAAATACTTGTTGAATGAATGAAGTCAATAGCAAGATTCTGAAAGATGAGATGGTGTTCAGTTAGTTTCATGTCTTTGTTGTCTTTCACCCGCAGTCCAAATGCTTCTGAGTCCTCTTCACTTGTTCCTTATGTAACTTCTGTGTCTCAGTCCCTGCAGCTGTTAAACGAACGCTCATTAGAACAGTACTAAGAAGGCCGGGCACGGTGGCTCATGCCTGTAATCCCAGCATTCTGGGAGGCTGAGGTGGGTGGATCAAGAGGTCAGGAGATCAAGACCATCCTGGCTAACACAGTGAAACCCCATCTCTACTAAAAATGCAAAATATTAGCTGGGCATGGTGGCACGTGCCTGTAATCCCAGCTACTCGGGAGGCTGAGGCAGGAGAATTGCTTGAACCCAGGAGGCAGAGGTTGCAGTGAGCTGAGATTGCACCACTGCACTCCAGCCTGGGCAATAGAGTGAGACTCCATCTCCAAAAAAAAAAAAAAGAAGAAGAGTACTAAGAAGACTTCCTTGGTATCCCCTAGTGCCTTTTGCCCCTCTGGGCATCCCCTTTTCTCCCACAAGACTTAGAAAGATCTTACCTCACCTGGAATTTTTCAGCACTTACTGTTTTAGAACCACTTTATTGGACCTTCTTCAAGACTATGTTCAGCTGACATAACCTGCAATTAAAGTCAGTGGACAAGGATTTCTTTTTTGGTCTGATAACTTGCTCAGCTGACTGCATTAATAATGCCTAAGATAGGCTGGGCGTGGTGGCTCAAGTCTGTAATCTCTGCACTTTGGGAGGCTGAGGCAGGTGGATCACCTGAGGTCACGAGTTTGAGACCAGCCTGGCCAACATGATGAAACCCTATCTTTACTAAAAATACAAAATTAGCCAGATGTGGTGACGGGCATGGTGGCTCAAGTCTGTAATCTCTGCACTTTGGGAGGCTGAGGCAGGTGGATCACCTGAGGTCACGAGTTTGAGACCAGCCTGGCCAACATGATGAAACCCTATCTTTACTAAAAATACAAAATTAGCCAGATGTGGTGACGGGCACCTCTAATCCCAGCTACTCGGGAGGCTGAGGTAGTAGAATTACTTGAATCCAGGAGGCAGAGGTTGTGGTAAGCCGAGATTGCACCATTGCACTCCAGCCTGGGCAACAAGAGCAAAACTCTGTCTCAAAATAATAATAACAATAACAATAATAATAATAAAACCTAAGATCAGTTATTGGAAAGCAATTGAGATCTTGAGGGCTCCGGCCTTTGGAGTAATTAGAAAGCCAGACAGGTGCTATAACTGATTGCTTGCCATTACCATGTTTTTTTTTTTTTTTTTTTTTTTTTTTTTAACAATGGCTTTTCTTTTTTTTTTTGTATATTTTCCACATTAAAGGAGGACATTTGATCATTGACACTGGCAATAAGTTGTCATTTACTTGAATTCTTTCTTGAATTTGGCTTGTTAGGAAGATGGATGGATGTTCTTTCGACCAAACAATGTCAGATAATCTGTCCCTCAAATTTAGGTGACAGACCTGAAAAAGGCACTAGATTGGGTAAAGAAAGACAGGTGAAATATTTTCATCACTTATTTTGCTTCATGTTACCTAGTTGGGAAGGATGAAGGGGGGAGTCTTAATTACACAAAAAGAAAGCAGGTGTGAGTGAAAGGCACGTGCTCTAAATCACTGACCTGCTCCGCCAAAGAACAGAAACATTAAACAGGAAAGCACATTGAAGAGAATCAGAAATACTCTCATCAGCCGGGCATGGTGGCTCACGCCTGTAATCCCATCCCTTTGGGAGACTGAGGTGGGCAGATCACCTGAGGTCAGGAGTTCGAGTCCAGCCTGACCAACATGGTGAAACCCCATCTCTACTAAAAATACAAAAAAATTAGCCGGGCATGGTGGTGCATCTGTAATCCCAGCTACTCTTGAGGCTGAGGCAGGAGAATCTCTTGAACCTGGGAGGTGAATGTTGCAGTCAGCCAAGATCGTGTCACTGCACTCCAGCCTGGGTGACAGAGTGAGACTCTATCTCAAAAAAAGAAAAAGAAAAAGAAAAGAAATACTCTCACTTATAAAAATACTCTCACTTATAAAAAGCATTTTTTTCTTTCGTCATTTAGATTCTTTTTTTTTTCTCTGCTAGTGTTTATGAGACAAGGTGACAGGCAGTGGCTGGGTGTCAGGCCAGCATGGGAAGGAGTTGGAAGGAGTATCTGCTTTTTTCTTTTTTTGTGGGGTGGGGGGAGGTGGGGTTTGAAGAGAGTCTTGCTCTGTCACCCAGGCTTGAGTATAGTAACATGATATTGGCTCACTACAACCCTGTCTTCTGGGCCCTTGATCTTTCACCTCAACCTCCTGAGTAGCTGGATCTACAGGCGTGCACCACCACACCTGGTTAAGTTGTGTGCGTGTGTGTGTGTGTGTGTGTGTGTGTGTGTGTGGTTTTGTTTTGTAGAGACATGGTTTCACTGTGTTGCTCAGGCTGGTCTTGAACTCCTGAGCTCAAGTGATCCTCCTGACTCGGCCTCCCAAAGTGATGGGATTACAGGTATGAGCCACCATTCCTGGCCTGAATCTGTTCTTAATTCTCTCTTTTAATACAGACTTTTCTCGGGAACTTGATTTCTAAAAAACAAAGAGCCATATGTCCCATAGAACATCCCGCTCTATACATTTGTCCAAGTGTGTCTTGTGGTGTCATTTAGCTTGTTCTTTAGTTCTTGCAACTTCTGTAAATTGGATATAAGTTTTAAAGGTTTTATTACATTAAAATAAATATAATTGGCTGGGCGCAGTGGCTGACACCTGTAATCCCAGCACTTTGGGAGGTTGAGGCAGGTAGATCACCTGAGGTCAGGAGTTCCAGATCAGCCTCACTAACATGGCGGAGGCCTGTCTCTACTAAAAGTATAAAAAAATTCGCTGGGCATGGTGGCGGGCACCTGTAATCCCAGCTACTTGGGAGGCTGAGGTAGGAAAATTGCTTGAACCCTGGAGGAGGAGGTTGCAGTGAGCTGAGATCACGCCATTGCACTCCAGCCTGGGCAATGGGAAACAGAGTGAGACTCTATCTCAAAACAAACAAACAAACAAGAAAATTAAAGTAAATATAATCATTGGTAAGGCAATGGCAGTCTGATACCCCATTATTCAGTTATTCTTCTCTCCTTGCTCCAGTCTGGGTGGTGGTGCCTTGGTCCCCTCCTTGCCTGCCTATCTGGCCATTTGTGGATGGTTTTAGTGTATGTTGATCATTCTTTCCTGTATCAATAATGTTATCAGGAGCCAGGTGTGGTGGCCAACACCTGAAGTGCTAGCTACTTGGGAGGCTGAGGCAGGAGGACTGCTTGAGCCCAGGAGTTAGAGGCCACAGTAAGCTAAGATCACACCATTGCACTCCAGGCAGGGTGAGAACAGGAAGACCTTGTCTCTTTAAAAGACAGCGGCCAGCCAGGTGCCGTGGCTCATGCCTGTAATCCCAGCACTTTGGGAGGCCATGGCAAGTGGATCACGAGGTCAGGAGTTCGAGACCAGCCGGGCCAACATGGTGAAACCTTGTCTCTACTACAAATATAAAAATTAGCTGGGTGTGGTGGCATGCGACCGTAATTCCAGCTACTTGGGAGGCTAAGAGAAGAGAATTGCTCAGCTAGGGAGGAGGAAGTTGCAGTGAGCCAAGATCATGCCATTGCCCTCCACACTAGGCAACAGGCAACAGAGCAAGACTCTGTCTCAAAAAAAAAGAGGGAGAGAAAGAGAGAGAGAGAGAGAGAGGGAAATGAAGTCTCAGTTTGTCTTCAGTGCAGTGGTGCAGTCATAGCTCACTGCAGCCTTGAACTCCTGGGCTCAAGGGATCCTCCCACTTCAGCCTTCCAAGTAGCTGGGACAGATGTGAACCACTCTTTTAAAGAGATGCGTAATCCCCATCTCTTAAAAAAAGACCCGACCAGGTGCAGTGGCTCACATCTGTAATCCTAGCACTTTGAGAGGCTGAGGCGGGCAGATCATGAGGTCAAGAGAGCCAGACCATCTTGGCCAACGTGGTGAAACCCTGTCTCTACTAAAAATACAAAAATTAGCTGGGTGTGGTAGTGCATGCCTGTAGTCCCAGCAACTCGGGAGGCTGAGGTAGGGGAATTGCTTGAACCTGGGAGGCGGAGGTTGCTGTGAGCCGAGATCAGGCCACTGCACTCCAGCTTGATGACTCCATCTCGAAAAAAAAAAAAGGCACGGCATTCCAGTTTACCAAGTTATTTACAGCGCCTCCTTGTGGTGTATGAGTTCACTACTTCCATTTTAAAGATGAAAGAATTGGGAAATCCCTTTACCTCTGAGAGTTAAGATCACAGCCTAAGGCCAGTGCTGTGACAGGCCTGTAATCTCAGCACTTTGGGAGGCCCAGGTGGCAGGATCAGTTGAGCCCAGGAGTTTGAAAACAGCCTAAGCAACATGACGAAACCCTGTCTGTACAAAACACACACACACACACACACACACACTAGCTGGGCATGTAGTCCCAGCTGCTTAGGAGGCTTAGGTGGGAAGACTGCTTGAGCCTGGGCAGCAGAGATTGCAGTAAACTGAGATTGTGCCACTGCATTCCAGCCTGGGCGACAGAGTGAGACCCTGTGTTCAAAAAAACATAATAATAATAATAAAACAGGGCCTTGCGTGGTGGCTGCCTGTAATCCCAGCACTGCAGGAGGCCAAGGCCAGCAGATCACCTGAGGTCGGGAGTTTGAGACCAGCCTGACCAACATGGAGAAACCCCGCCTCTACTAAAAATACCAAATTAGTTGGGCATGGTGGCGGATGCCTGTAATCCCAGCTACTTGGGAGGCTGAGGGAGGAGAATACCTTGAGCCCAGGAGGCAGACACTGTGGTGAACCAAGATCATGCCATTGCATTGCAGCCTGGGCAAGAAGAGCGAAACTCCATCTCAAAACAAAACAAACAAACAAACGAAACTTCCCCTCCCCATCCCCCAGAAAAAGAAGAAAACACAGGCTGAGCTCAGTAGAAAGAATAGGGGTTTACCTGGGGGTGGAGAGAGGAAGGCAGATGAGGATCTAAAAACATAACCTATTGGGTGCTGCTGTGCTTACTACCAGAGTGGGGAAATGGTCTGTACACCAGACCTGCCCTCGCACAGTTCACCTCCATAACAAACCTGCACATGTCCTGCTGAACCCAAAATAAAGAGAAAGAAAGGACTGGAAGCTGGACTCAGTGGCTCGTTCCTGTAATCCCAGCACTTTGGGAGGCCAAGGTGGGAGGATCACTTGTTGACAAACCTGGGCAACATGGAGAGAACCCATTTCTACAAAAAAAATTAAAAAGCTGAAGGCTGGTCTAGGTGGCTCATACCTGTAATCCCAGCAATTTGGGAGACTGAGACAGGAGGATCCCTTGAGCTCAGGAGTTCGAGACCAGCCAAGGCAACCTAGTGAGACCCTGTTTCTACAAGTTTTTTTTTTAATGTTAAAAAAAAAGTTTAAAGGTAAGAAAAAAGCCCAGGCCCGATGGCTCACACCTGTAATCCCAGCACTTTAGGAAGTCGAGGTGGGTGGATCACCTGAGGTCAAGAGTTTGAGACCAGCCTGGCCAACATGATGAAACCTCATCTCTACTAAAAATATAAAAATTAGCTGGGCGCGGTGGCAGGCGCCTGTAATCCCAGAGGCTGAGGCAGGAGATTCGCTCGAGGCCAGGAGGCAGAAGTTGCAGTGAGCCAAGATTGTGCTGCTGCACTCCAGCCAGCGTGACAAGAGTAAAACTCCTTTCAACAACAACAACGACAAAAAAAAAAAAGAGAGAGAGAAGAAAATATATACAAAAATTATATGGTCATGGTGGCATGCAACTGTAGTCCTAAGGAGGGAGGATCCCTTGAGCCCCGGAGTTGGAGGGTGTAGTCAGCTGTGAGTGTGCCACTGCACTCCAGCCTGGGTTACAGAGTAGACTTTGTCTCTTAAAAGCAAATACATATAGATGGTCGCAGTGGCTCAATCCTGTAATCCCAGCACTTTGGGAGGCTTAGGTGGGTGGATCATGATGTCAGGAGTTTGAGACCAGCCTGACCAACATGGTGAAACCCTGTCCCTACTAAAATTACAAAAAATTAGCTGGGCATGATGGCACGTGCCTGTAATCCTAGCTACTCAGGAGGCTGAGGCAGGAGAATTGCTTGAACCCAGGAGGCGGAGGTTGCAGTGAGCTGAGATTGCGCCACTGCACTCCAGCTTGGTGACAGAGCAAGACTCTGTCTCAAAAAATAATAATAACAAAAAATAAATACATATATACATACATACATAAAAATAATTGGGGCCAGGCCAGGTATGGTAGCTCGTACCTGTAATGCAAGCATTCTTAGAGGCCAAGGTGAGACCATGTCTCTACAAAAAATTTAAAAAAATTAGCCTGGTGGTGGCTTGTGCTTGTAGTCCCAGCTAGTTGGGAGGATGAGATGGGAGGGTTGCTTGAGGGCATGAGTTTGAAGCTGCAGTCAGCTGTCATTGGCACCAGTGCACTCCAGCCTGGGTGATACAGTGAGACGCCCTCCCTGAAAGATTAAAATTAAAAAGATGTTTTCCTCAGGCGATAAAAAGTCATCTTTGACGAAGGTCGTTCCTCCCGTGGGGATTAGCTGGCATTGTTTGGCAGAGCTTTTCCTCGTCAGTTGGGGCTACCCTTAAACACAGTTCCTCCTAAAGGGGGAAGAAAAACAGTTGCCCCTGAACAGGCAGCACGAGGCTTCACTTCTTTTCCTTTAAATGGTGATTTTCAAAGTAAGGAGTTGGTTAATGGTTTCTTAAATGGTGACAGTAGAGTTTTGTCAGGCTTTTTCTATTTTGAGTGTCTTGATGGATCTATGAAAATCCATGAAATGTAGAATAAGAATGGTAACTGAATAGAGAGGCCCAGGGCAGCCGCCAGGGAAAGGGGAGAGGGAGGGAGGGAGGGCAAAGCCATGTGTATTGGCATTAAAGTGTCCTCAGAGCCCATCAGACCCCCCACCGTGACTGTTAGCAGCTCATTTAAGAAGTGATTGAACTATCTCTTTGGTTTGGTTAGTTTTAACACATCCCAGGGTTTAGGGCCTATACTTTCTAACCCTGTTACCTTTCAGGAATAGAACCTCCAATCACTCTTTTTACATTTTTTTTTTTTTTTTTAAGAGACAAGGTTTTAGCAAAAAAAACCAAAACTACTGTTGGTTGTCACTTGTCTTGTTCTGTCACCCAGGCTGGAGTGCAGTGGCGTGACCATAGCTCACTGCAGCCTCGAACTCCTGGGCTCAAGCAATCCTCCCACCTCAGCCTCCCAAGAAACTGTGACTACAGGCATACTACCATGCCCAGCTAATTTTTATTTATTTATTTATTTATTTAGGTGGGCACAGGGTCTCACTCTATTGCTCAGGCTGGTCCCAAACTCCTGGGCTCACGTAATCCTCCCACCTTGGCTTCCCAAAGTGCTGGGATAATAGGTGTTAGCCACTGCACCTGGCCTAAAATCTCTCTTAAGTGATGATAGCACCATAGGGAGATGCCCCCGCTTTTGGAGAGGAAAGAACACCCATTCAAAGGAAAAAGGTTAGTCTTCTCATCTCCAAGTTTTTCTTCTTTCTTTTTTTTTTTTTTTTAGACTGAGTTTTGCTCTTGTTGCCCAGTCTGGAGTGCAATGGCTCACTGCAACCTCCACCTCCCAGGTTCAAGTAATTTTCCTGCCTCAACTTCCCAACTAGCTGGGATTACAGGCATGTGCCACCATGCCCAGCTAATTTTGTATTTTTAGCAGACATAGGGTTTCTCCATGTTGGTCATGCTGGTCTCAAACTCCTGGCCTCAGGTGATCTGCCCATCTCAGCCTCCCAAAGTGCTGGGATTACAGGTCTGAGCCACGGGGCTCAATCCTCCCTCCCTCCCTCCCTCCCTCCCTCCCTCCCTCCCTTCCTTCCTTCCTTCCTCCCTTCCTTCCTCCCTTCCTCCCTTCCTTCTTTCCCTCCCTGCTGGCTGGACTGGAGTGCAATAGAGTGATCTTGGCTCACTGCAACCTCCGCCTCCTGGGTTCAAGTGATTCTCCTGCCTCAGCCTCCTGAGTAACTGGATTACAGGTGCACACCACCACGCCTGGCTAATTTTTTGTATTTTTAGTAGAGATGGGGTTTTACTATGTTGGCCGGGCTTGTCTCAAACTCCTGACCTTGTGATCTGCCTGCCTCAGCCTCCAAAAGTACTGGGATTACAGGCATGAGCCAACATGCCCGGCCAAGTTTTTCTTTAAAAAAAAAGAGTTGTTTTTTTTTTTTTTAATTGATGGAGACTTGCCATGTTGCCCAGGCTGGTCTCAAACTCTTGGGCTCAAGCAATCCTACTGCCTTAGCCTCCCAAAGTCCTGGGATTACAGGCATGAGCCAACATGCCCGGCCAAGTTTTTCTTTAAAAAAAAAGAGTTGTTTTTTTTTTTTTTAATTGATGGAGACTTGCCATGTTGCCCAGGCTGGTCTCAAACTCTTGGGCTCAAGCAATCCTACTGCCTTAGCCTCCCAAAGTCCTGGGATTACAGGCATGAGCCACTGTGCCTGGCTTTTTATTGTTTTTGTTTGTTTTTTGTTTTGTTTTTTGAGACAGCGTCTCTCTCTGTCCCACAGGCCTGAGTGCAGGCACAATCTTGGCTCACTGCAGCCTTAACCTGTTCGGCTCAAATGATCCTCCTTCCTCAGCCTCCCAAGTAGCTGGGACTGCAGATGTGTGCCACCACACCCAGCTAATTTTTGTTTTTTTTGTAGAGACGGGGTTTCGCCATGTTGCCAGGCTGGTCTCGAATCCCTGAGTTTGAGCAATCTGCCCACCTCAGTCTCCCAAAGTGCTAGCATTGCAAGCATGAGCCACTGCACCCAGCTATTTTTGTATCTAAACATAGAAAAGGTACAGTAAAAATACGGTATTATAATCTTACGGGACCACAGTCATTGACCAAAATGTTTTCTGCAAGTGCTTGACTGTATATGGTTTTTACTAAGGTAAAATCTACCTAACCTAAAAATGTTGAAGAGAACAACTCATTGCCATTTAGCACATTCACAATGTTGTACAACCATCACTTCTATTTAGTTGCAAAATATTTTCATCACCCTCAACAGGAAACCGTGTACCCATCAGCTGTCACTCCCTACTCCCCCTCCCTTGGTCCCTGGAAACCACTAATCTGCTTTCTGCCTCTATGGATTTGGCTGCTCTGGACTTTTCATATAAATGGCATCATACAATATGTGGACTTTTGTGTCGGGCTGCTTGTGCTCAGCATCATGTTCTCCAGGCTCATTCCCTTTGGAGCATGTGTCAATACTTCACTCCTTTTTATGACTGAATAATAGTTTCATTGTAGGGATAGACTGCATTTTATTTATCTATTCATCAACCAAATGGATATTCGAATCATTTCTACCTTTGGCTATTGTGAATAGAGCTGCTACAAATGATGATCATAATTTTACTTATATTTTGGCCTGTTTACTGTCTTCTTCTTCTTTTTTTGAGATGGAGTTTCGCTCTTGTCGCCCAGGCTGGAGTACAGTGGTGTGATCTCGGCTCACTGCCTCCTCTGCCTCCAGGTTCAAGCATTACTCCTGCCTCAGCCTCCTGAGTAGCTGAGATTACAGGAGCCCACCACCATGCCCGACTTAAGTTTTGTATTTTTAGTACAGATGGGGTTTCGCCATGTTGGCCAGACTGGTCTGGAACTCCTGACCTCAGGTGATCTATATTCCTCACGCTCCCAAAGTGCTGGGATTATGGAGCCCAGCCATTTACTGTCTTCTTTATCATCTCATTTTGATTTTCTTTTTTTTTTTTTTTTTTTGAGATGGTTTCTCAGTGTCACCCAGGTTGGAGTGCAGCGTCGTGATCTGGGCTCATTGTAACCTCCACCTCCCAGGTTCAAGCGATTCTTGTGCCTTAGCCTCCTGAGTAACTGGGGTTGCAGAGGCATGCCACCATGCCCGGCTAATTTTTGTATTTTTAGTAGAGACAGGGTTTCACCATGTCGGCCAGGCTGGTCTCAAACTCCTAACCTCAAGTGATCTGCCCGCCTTGGCCTCCCAAGAAGTTGGGATTACAGGCATGAGCCACCATACCGGGCCTATTATCTTATTTTGAAGAACCTTTGGATGTGGGCTTTTGTTTTGAGACCAGGGTCCACAAAACTTTAGATCCTATTTCTCCAAGGTCCTTTTTTGGAGGATGATGGGCTAGACAATGGGTTGGGTGCTCTGTTTAGGAAGCAAACCAAAGGGGAGATTTGATCTTGTTACAAAAAATATCATTAAATTACGGAAGCCTTGATTATAGGCCAGAACTAGGCTGGCATTTTACATATATTTAGCTGCTTGTGTTTTCAGGTGGGGGTGGTTTATAAAGTGAACCCACCCGTGTCGTTCAAATTGCCTCGCTGAGCCTTAGTGTGGATTTTGGTAGGGAAATGAATAGAGAAGAACAGTAATTTTCTAAGGTCAGCAGAGGCGTTGGGAATGGGGCAAGTGGTGGAAAAACATGTCTCAGATCAATGCCAGTCATCTGTTAAATTAGTTAATTTTAAAAATTCTGGCTGGGCACCGTGGCTCATGCCTATAATCCCAGCACTTTGGGAGGCTGAGGCGGGTGGATCATGAGGTCAGGAGTTCAAGACCAGCCTGGGCAACATGGTAAAACCCAGTCTCTACTAAAAATACGAAAATTAGCTGGGCATGGTGGTAGGCGCCTGTAATCCTAGCTACTCGGGAGGCTGAGGCAGGAGAATTGTTTGCACCTGGGAGGCGGAGGTTTCAGTGAGGTGAGATCACGCCATTGCACTCCAGACTAGGCAACAGCGTGGCTGTCTCATTTGACTCTGTCTCTTTTCTTTCAAAAAGAAAAAAAAAAAAAAAGTCCTTTGCACAGTCACACATCTTCCAGTGAATGTAAATATTTATTTGTTGGTTTTTGGTAATGTAAGGAGACGTAATTAGGAGAAGAATTCCCACTTAACAGAAAGCATAGTCTATTGAAAGTACTCATATGATAACTATAT
>NW_016107484.1:400368-403825 GCF_001604975.1 Cebus imitator | reverse complement strand
TTTTTTGAGATGGAGTCTCACTCTGTCACCCAGGCTGGAATGCAGTGGTACAATCTCAGCTCTCTGCAACCTCCACCTCCTGGGTTCAAGCAATTCTCTGCCTCAGCCTCCCGAGTAGCTGGGATTACAGGCACCCACCACTACACCTGGCTAATTTTTGTATTTTTAGTAGAGTCGGGGTTTCACCATCTTTGCTGGGCTGGTCTTGAACTCATGACCTCGTGATCCACCTGCTTCGGCCTCCCAAGGTGTTGGGATTTCAGGCATGAGCCACCGTGCCCAGACCATTTTTTGTATTTTTAGTAGAGAGGGGGGTCTTACCATGTTGGCCAGGTTGGTCTAGAACTTCTGACCTCAAGTGATCCGCCTGCCTCGGCCTTCCAAAGGCTGGGATTACAGGCATGAGTTAATTCTGTTCCCTCTTTAGGGTCATGTTTACAAATGGTGTCCACTGGCTCAAGAGGGTACCAGCCAGTCACTGGTCTTCACATAAAAAGGATCCGTTCTGTTTCCCTACCGAGCCTCTGGAAAATGATGTTCCCAAGCTTTAGCTGTGGTCTTTGTGACACGGGCACAAGGAAAGGGGTTTCACGTTGGAGAGCCCCTCCCCCTGGGTAAGCCAGAGTCCAGGGGACAGCTGCTGCCCAGTCTGCGCTCCCCACGGCCATTCCTAGAAGTGGGCATGGAGAGGCTGGTGACTAATTCAGTGTCATCAGTCTTCCTGTCTTCCCTCCTTTCACCTTCGAACATTGCCTGGCACAGCTGAGTCTGGACCAAACCTCTCAGCAACCAGGGGTCATTTCTGAGTTGTCACTCTCTGATAAGCAGATCAGAAATGTACATGACACCCAGAGAGAAAGCAGAGACGTGGGTGACAATTGTGATGGAGGAGGACTTGGCTTCCATCTGTTTTTGTTTATTTCCACATCACATGGTGAAAGTTCTGGATCCTACTGGCTGGGTCACATCAGCTTTGGGGAGCTCTGTCTAAGAATATAAGTAAGCCTTGGCCGCGTGGAATTGGGAGAGGGTTAAGTTCTTAGGATCACTCAAAGACGAGGACAGAGGGAGGAAGGGCCACTCAAAATCACAGTGTAAATGCTAAATTTTAATTTGGCAATTCCATCGGGCAAGGGCTGGCATAATTTGTATTTTATATACAGTCCAGCACACTATTAATACAAAACAGATGCTGGATAATTGTGCTGGTTAACTAAAGGAAACTTGATTGAGGGCAATAGAGAGGTAAGAAGCATTTTGCAAGTGTCAAGAGAGGAATTTGTCAAAGGTGACAAGACAGTGGGCTTCCTATTGTTTGGAGGGATCCCACTACGTTGTCATGTCCTCACCGTGGCCTCCTGGTTCCACACTTGGCCCTTGCCAGATCAGACAGCCACCTTGGGATTGAATTTGAACCTAGAATACAGAATTTACAGCATCTAGTAAGGGACACTTAATTTTCTTTTTTCTTTCCTTTCTTTCCTGTCTCACCCTGTTGCTCAGGCTGCAGTGTAGTGGCACGATCTCAGCTCACTGCCACCTCCGCCTCCCCGGTTCAAGTGATTCTCCTGCTTCAGCCTCATGAGTAGCTGAGATTACAGGCGCGTACCACCCCGCCCAGCTAATTTTTGTATTTTTAGTAGAGATGGGGTTTCAGGATGTTAGCCAGGATGGTCTTGAACTCCTGACCTCGTGATCAAGTGCTGGGATCACTGGTGTGAGCCACCATGCCCAGCTGGGACACTTAATTTTCTTCTGCTTCAGCCTGAGTTTGTCACTTGGATGATTACACCGGTCTCATTTGCCATCCTCCTCCCTTGTCCCTGGCATGAGACATCGGAGTGGCGTGGTTAACAACCCAGGCTCCAATTTCCTACGGAGTCAGATCCAGGTTCTTTCCCTTTCTCGTGGCAATGCGCCTCAGTCTCCTCATCTGTCAAGTGGGTAAACGATGGTACCCACCTCACCGGGCTGTTTAAAGGAGTGAGATCATGTCTACAGCAGACTTAGCACTAGGCCTGGCCCTCTGAACATGCTTAAGGCTGCTGTCAGTGCCTGGGCCCCCGGAGGGAGGTCTTTCTCTGGATGGTGTTATATAAGAGACTCTGGTCTTGAAAGCCACTTCCTAATTTTATTTGGACCTTCATTTCCTCACCTGTGAAGTGAGGGGGTCAGGTGAGACCCCCTTCTATCTCTGAAATGATCTAAAGGGAGGAAGGGAGTTTGTGTTAGCAGCAACTTCTGTTTGTCCACCCTTTTCCTTTCCGTTCTTTGAGCCATGATAATTGAGAACTGTGTCTTTTTACTTCCTTAAATTCAGAAGTGAGCTTCGAGAGTCCTCAAAGGAAATCAACCTCAAGATAATTCTTTTGCTCCTGATTAGTAATGGGAAAAACCTTTGAGAAAAATTCCTGCTTAAGACATTTCTCTTTCTCTGTTTGTTTTGTTTTGTTTGAGACAGAATATCACTCTGTCTCCCAGCTGGAGGGCAGTGGCACAATCTCAGCTCACTGCAACCTCTACCTCCCAGGTTCAAGCGATTCTCCTGCCTCAGCCTGCCAAGTGGCTGGGATTACAGGTGTGCACCACCACACCTGGCTAATTTTTGTATTTTTAGTAGAAACGGGGTTTTACCATATTGGCCAGGCTGGTCTCTAACTCTTTACCTCAGGTGATCCACCCTCTTTGGCCTCCCAAAGTGCTGGGATTATAGGTGTGAGCCACCGTGCCCAGCCAACAGGGTAGCTTTTAAAAAGCTGAGCCCCTTGGGAATGGAGTGACAGGAGGTGGAGGGAGGTACAGGGTGTATTCTTTTGCTTTTTGTTTTTGTTGTAACTTCGAGAAAATTCTGAAAAATATGAGGGGAGTGATGGTCAGGTATGGTGGCTCATGCCTGTAATCCCAGCATTTTGGGAGGCTGAGGCGAGTGGATCACTTGAGGCCAGGAGTTCCAGATCAGCCTGGGCAACATGGTGAGACCCTGTCTCTACTAAAAATGCAAAAATTAGCTGGGCATGGTAGCACCCCGTGTAATCCCAGCTACTCTGGAGGCTGAGGCACATGAATCGATTGAACCCAGAAGGTAGAGGTTGCAGTGAGCCAAGATCGCACCACTGCACTCCAGCCTGGGTGACAGACCAAGACTCTGTCTCAAAATAAAAGGGGAATGGGCCAGGCGCAGTGGCTCATGCCTGTAATCCCAGCACTTTGGGAGTCCTTGTGATCCCAAGGTGGATCATGAGGTCACAAGTTCAAGACCAGCCTGGTCAAGATGGTGAAATCCCATGTCTACTAAAATACAAGAATTGGCCAGGCATGGTGGTGGGTGCCTGTAATCTCAGGTACTCGGGAGGCTGAGGCAGGAGAATCGCTTGAAACTGGGAGGAGGAGGTTGCAGTGAGCTGAGATCGCACCGCTGCACTCTAGCCTGGGTGACAGAACAAGACTCCACCTCAAA
>NW_016107484.1:393732-400333 GCF_001604975.1 Cebus imitator | reverse complement strand
AAAAAAAAAAAAAAAAAAAAGGGGGGGGGAGTGAGAAAGGAAACAAAACAGATACGTTTCAGTAAGTCGACTGGGATTTTTTTTCTATAGTGGGTGTGTAAATTTCAGACTTTAAAATCTACTCAGTAAAACTGACATCCCTGCTTATTCATTTTTGCTGACTTTGCTAGAAGCTTCCTGAGTTTTGTTTACAAGGTCTCCAGCACACGGCCTGCCTTCTTTGAAAGGCCAGTCCAGGACCAGCCTGCCCATCCCTTCTGTTCTCACTGGATTTCGTGGCCAGTGGCCTGGATGTGACTAACAGATGGCCATTGGAGAGTTGGTCACCTGATTTCATGGCTTATTCTTGAGAAAGACTCTGATCTTTTTACAAGCTAACCATCCCTTGGTAAATCCTTCCCCTTGTATAGATGGAGAAACTGAATAGGTACAGGTGTGCACATTTAGTGTTGCCTTGGACAGGTGGATGGTATGTATGCCAAGTCCTTCTTAGCGTGTGTTTAGCTATGGTTTTGATGCTTACAACGGCACTGGTCATTCCACCTCATGGTCATGAGCTCTTCTTTCAGTGTAAGGGCTGCCGGCTGAAGTGCCCGATATACTTTTTTTTTTTTTTTTTTTTTTTGAATGAAGATCCAGGTTTCTAGCAACAATTTTTTTCAGGAGTGGGCTGCAGCTGGAGTGAGCACTAGGAACCTTTGCAGTTTAAGAATTCAGAAACCCGCACCTTCCCAGGCAGCCTAGGGGGCGGCCAGTCTCCCAGGAGAGCTGCGTTCAGGCCTACAGCGTCCTCCACCTTTCCGAGGTCGACTCAGAAGAGGGTTCCTGTCCAAGGCAGTGGGGTGCCCACCTCAGGGCAGAGTCAGGGCATTCTGACAGCCCCCGTCAGGCGGCTCGAATGGGACTCCTGCCTGCACTACTTGACCTGCAAAGGCGAACCCGAGTGCCTGGCGTGTAGCGCCAGGAGGCCGCCCCAGCCCAACCGCCCGCGTCGGGGGAGACTGGGCGCCCAGATCTTATCCAGGGCAGCGGGCCTGCAGGCTCTGGGTCGGGGGCTCCTGGGTTCGTGCGCGTCAGGTCCTGGTCCCGGAGCGAGTGCAAACGCGGGAGCCCGTGTGCCCGCTGCTGGGGACCTGGGGAACCGCTCCTGGCGTCGCGTGCAGGGTCGTCCCCCACGGCCCGGGCGCCCCCGGACTCCCGCGAGACGCCCCACGGGACCACACAAAAGACCCCACCCCAGGCCAGGCGTGCATTTCCTGTTGCAGCGGTGGCGGCGTGCAGCCACCCATGTGCATCCCGCGGCGCGCGGGCCGGGCCGGGCGGGGCGCGGGGCACGCCCCCACGCAGCCCCAGTCCCGGTGCTCCGGCCGCGAGGGGCCGCCCTCGGCGGGGCCGCCCTCGGCGGGCCCGCCCCCGTGTCACCGCAGGCCGGGCTCCCTTTGTGTGCGGCCCCAGTGCCGCGGCCGCGCCATTGGCCCGCCCGCCCGGGGGGCCAGCCCCTTCCTGGCTCGCCTCATGCATATGCATGAGCGCCCCGGCCCTCCCTCGCCGGCCCCTCCCCGCCCCCTCCCGCGCGGGCGTGCGAGGCGCGCGGCGCGGCTCCCTCCTCGCGGCAGCGGGAGCCCGAGCCCGAGCCCGAGCCCGAGCCAGGGCGAGCCGAGCCTGCTCCGGGCGGGCGGCGGCGGCGGCGGCGCCGCTCCAGCCATGTCAGCGCGCGCGAGCCTGGGCCCACCATGAGCCATGGCCATGTCCGTGAGCGCCGAGGACGACGACTATGAATCGGAGCCGGACCAGGTCGGCGGCCCGGGGTGGGGCTGAGGGAGGGACCCGTCGCCCGACCTCCCAGCCGCCTGCCTGACGCGCCGAGGGCGGCCGCGACGCCGCCGCCGCCGCGATGAGGAGAAAGTTTTGCCGCCGCCGCCGGCGGGGCGACCGGGGCCGGGCCCGAGCGGGGCGTGGAGGAGCGCGGCAGGCCCGCAGCCGGCCCGGGCAGGGGGCGTGTGCGGCCGGGCGAGCGCGCGGGGCGCCGCCGAGCGCCGCGGGGACAATGTGGGCCGCCGGGCCTCGCCGTCGGGCGGGCCTGCCGGGCGCGGGCCACGGCCCGGGGCAAGTTGCGGGCGGCCGCGGGGCGCGCCGCGCCCTCCCCCGGCGCCCTCGCCCGCGGCCCACGCGCTTGCCGGCCGCCCTGGGCGCACCCGGACCCCGCGGGCGCGGGCGCCTCCTGCTTCTGCGTTCGCAAAGTTGCGCCGGGACCCTCGGCCTCGGGGCTGGAGCGCGCCCGTGGCCCGTGGGCCCGACGGCCCGAGCTTTTGTCTGGGCGCCGCACGCCCGCCGCCCGCCGTGGGCAGACGGAGACAGGAAGGGGTGCAAGCCGCGGGCCGGCGCGGGCCACCCGGAACCCGGGCGAGTCCGCACGGCGGCGGCGGCGGAGGAAGCCGCGACCCCAGATGGCAGGAGTTGGCCTCGGTGGATTCTGAAGGAAAAGCAGCCTCTCTCGGGACCAGGGGGAGAAATCTGTGTGTAAAACAAAGCCCTGGGTGTGTTTATGGCGTGAATTTACTACGGGAAGGTTCGTGTTTAGGAAGAGGGCGAAGAAAGTTGAGGCTTTACGAAGTATAATTTGCAAAATAGTATTTGGAACAGGACACAGGCCAGGTAGACGTATCCGAAAAATTAAGAATGGGATGGGTTGAGTTAGCATGTGGCATTGGACAGACTTGGGTGAACTAAATGCTTATTTATAATCCCGATGGGATAAAGGTGTTTTGGAATGACCCAGCCAAAATGTGGGAACTCTTTTTCCCCCTATCATTAGGTGCAATTGAGGAAGTGGACTATAGGCTGTGCTTAAATAGTATCACACGTTGTAGTATTAAGTGGTTTTACGTAACAGACAGTTGATTTTTATTTTGTCAGCTTTGCTGGAGAATTTTCAGGCACGTGTGCCCTTTGCGGTGTTGTGAATCTAACGGATCTTTCGGACTGGATTAACTTAGCAACGATTCAAGTGCTTTTGGCTTGAACTTTTATTAAGTCAGTAGCCCCACGTGTGAATGGCTCTCAAAATCTTGTTCCATAGCTCATACTTCAATTCCTGCTTTGAACGTTTTCATTTCAGTTTGGGGTCTACTTAATCCTGCGACAGTTTGCTATTTCTGGAGCATTCGGTCATTCATTCATAGGATGTCGGTATTCTGTGTCAACTGGGCTTTGATGTCTCCACTCAGCTTTGGTGTTTCAGGATTGGGGTTCCTGTTAGCTGATTTTTGTTTGTTTTTAAATTTGGTCACACCCTATGGCCTGTAGATACAATTTCTGACACTGCAAGACTTACTATGTCTCTGGGCTTAAAAACATGTTCTCGGGTTCTGCCACTCCTGAGAGAGACTTGTGTTAAAAGAGGACCTGTAGGCCCGGTATGGTGGCTGACGCCTATAATACTGGCACTTAGGGAAGCCGAGGTGGGCAGATCACCTGAGGTGAGGAGTTCGAGACCAGCCTGGCCAACATGGCGAAAGCCCTGTCTCTCCTAAAAATACAAAAATTAGTCAGGCGTGGTGGCCAGTGCCTTTAATCCCAGTTAACAGGGAGGCTGAGGCAGGAGAATAGCTTGAACCCAGGAGGCGGAAGCTGCAGTGATCCGATATGGTGCCATTGCACTCTAGCCTGAGTGAGAGGAGTGAGACTGTGTCTAAAAAAAAAAAAAAAGGATCTGTATTCCTTGTAGCCAAATTTTTTTCTTCTTCCGTCTCACATTGGATAGGCCAGTTGTGGCACTTGTGGAGTCCTTAGCAACGACTTGAGGTTGTGTTATTCACTTTATTATTTTTTTTCTCACTTGGTGCATTGAGGGAGGCGACATCTAAGCTAGGGCAATAGGCGGCAGGTTTGTCCCCTAGTCCCAACAGAGAAGGTGTTTGTCAGCTAAGGTACCCTGCACTTGGGGGACACTCCCCTCGCCTCCCTGCTTGCTTTACTTGGGCAGTTTTCTCAGCCTGGGTCTGAGAAGAGTGGCTCTTTCCGAGGATCTCGAAGCCATTTGCATCTTCCAAAGCAGAGCAAGGGTCTCTGGAGTTTCCAGCTTGCAGGCTCCAGACCCAGCTCTTCTTGGAAGTTTCTCTCTACTTCTGCCTCACCCTGCTGAGTGGGTTTGGCACCAAAAGAGAAGGTCCTTCATAAGAAGAGGTTGCCAAGTCCTGGAGTGTGGATGGATGAGTAGACTCGCCCCCTGCTGGATGAAAGGACTCCTCTGAGGGAGGCCGTGGCTGCTTGGAGGTTGCTGCTGCCCAGTCCATCTCTGTAGGTGGTGTAGCCCTCACTCCCACCCCATCAGAGTTTTAGCT
The DNA here is from genome assembly GCF_001604975.1 of Cebus imitator. Lineage (NCBI taxonomy): Eukaryota > Metazoa > Chordata > Mammalia > Primates > Cebidae > Cebus > Cebus imitator. The sequence goes on along the minus strand of NW_016107484.1, from coordinate 395,990 downwards.
GTTCCAGCTTCCGGCAGCCAAAACTCTGATGCACTTCTCATCCCCACCTGAGACTTTCGTCGTGCTGGGCTGGCCTGTCTGCCCCATGCCTTCCCTCAGCAGCCTGGGTTTCCCCAAGTGTCACAGCCTGTGGGACAGGAGCTGGGGGCGGGCCTCGGGTGAGTGAGCCATGTTGGCGGGAGACCCCATCCTCGCTCTTTGCTGGTGTGCACCCTTGGCGGGACCTTCTCCCACAGACTACATTTGCTTCTCTAGTACAGAATGTGTCAGAAAATTCTTCAGCTTGCTTTCCAAGTTGAAGAGGTGCCTCTTAAAGGAGGGCTCTTAGGGAGAAGAATTCTTGTTCCATTTTGTTTTTTGTTTGGAATCAGGGTCTTGCTCTGTCACCCAGGCTGGAATACAGTGATGTGATTATAACTCACTGCAGTTTTGAACTCCTGGGCTCAAGTGATCCTCCTGCCTCAGCGTCCTGAGTAGCCAGGACTGCAGGCACACATTGCTGCACTCAGCTACTAATTTTTTTGTTTTTTATTTATATAGAGATGGGGTCTTGATATGTTGCCCAGGCTGATCTTAAACTCCTGGCCGCAAGCAATCCTCCCACCTTGGCCTCCCAAAGTGTTGGGATTACAGGCATGAGCTACTAGCCTGGCCAGTTTTTTAATTTTGTTTTTGAGATGTAGTCTTATTCTTGTTGCCCAGGCTGGAGTGCAATGGTGTGATCTCGGCTCACTGCACCCTCTACCTCCCAGGTTCAAGTGATTGATTGATTCTCCTGCCTCAGCCTCCTGAGTAGCTGGGATTACAGGCATGTGCCACCACACCTGGCTAATTTTGTATTTTTAGAGACGGAGTTTCTCCACATGGGTCAGGCTGGTCTCCAATTCCTGACCTCAGGTGATCCGCTGGCCTTGCCCTCCCTAAGTGGTGGGATGAGCCACCATGCCCAGCCTTTTTTTTTTTTTTTTTTTATTCCCTTAAAGTAAAAATAGCTTTTATTCTATTTTTTTTTTTGGGGGGGGTACCAAATTTCTTTATTTGAAGGAATGGTACAAAAAACTTAAGTGGATGTTTTGGTACAACTTACAGAAAAGGTAAAGGAAACCCCAGTATGCATACACTGCCTTGGTGACCAGGGAAGTCACCCTGTGGCTATGGGGAAATTAGCCTAAGGCTTAGCTTTCATTATCGCTGTCTCCCAAGGTGTGCTTGTCAAAGAGGTATTCTGCCAAGCCAGATTGGGGTGCTCCCATCTTGCCAAGTTGGTCACGTGGTCACCCAATTCTTTGATGGATTTCACCTGCTCATTCAGGTAATGTGTCTCAATGAAGTCACACAAATGGGGGTCATTTTTGTCAGTGGCCAGTTTGTGCAGTTCCAGTAGTGACTGATTCACATTTTTTTCCAAATGTGATGCACACTCCATCGCATTCAGCCCGCTCTCGCAGTCATCATGGTCTGGTTTCTTGATATCCTGAAGGAAGATGCAGCCACCTCGTTGGTTCTGCAGCTTCATCAGTTTCTCGGCATGTTCCCTCTCCTCATGAGATTGGTGAAGAAAGTACTTGGCAAAGTTCTTCAAAGCCACATCATCGCGGTCAAAGTAGTAAGACATGGACAGGTAAACACAGGAGGCGTAGAGCTCCAGGTTGATCTGGCCGTTGATGGCGGCCTCTGAATCCTGGTGGTAGTTCTGGCGCACCTGCGAAGGTGATGCGGTCGTCATGGCGGCTGCTAAGGAGAGGTGGCGGCGGCGGCGGCGGCGGCGGCGGTGGCGGTGGCTGGGCGGCGCTGGGGAGGCAGTGGGGGCCTTGGGGAGGCAGCGGGAGCCTTGGGGCGGTCCGAGGCCGCGGTGTGGAGGTGAAGGAGGGCTGGCTGTGGGCGGCTGGCCGGGGTAGGGGACGAGCGCTGGGTTCTGTCCAAGCACTGTGGAAGCAGGAAACCACGGCGACTCTGGGCGAAGAACGTCTCTCTATTTTTCTATAAAAATGACTATAGGCTGGGTGCAGTGGCTCACGCCTGTTATCCCAGCACTTCTGGGAGGCTGAGGCAGGTGGATGGCTTGAGCTCAGATGTTTGGCCAGCTGGGCAACATGGTGAAATCGCATCTACAAAAAAGTACAAATATTAGCCAGATGTGATGTCACATATCTGTAGTCCCAGCTACTTGGAGGCTGAGGTGGGAGGACTGCTTAAGACCAGGAGTTGGAAGCTGCAATCATGGCCCCACTGCATTCCAGCCTGGGTGACAGAGTGAG
>NW_016107484.1:390176-391882 GCF_001604975.1 Cebus imitator | reverse complement strand
AAAAAAAAAAAAAAAAAAAAAAAAAGAAAATGTATGCAAAAATTTTGTTACTTTGTGCCTATATACATTTTTGGAGGAAGAGGTGTTTAGCTTTTCTCAGATTCTTCAGAGGTCTTCCCATCCCCTGGGCTTTCTGGTAGCTCTTGTGTTTTTATTCTCTTGCTCCTTATTCTGTATATATTAAAAAACCCAGAGTCCTCCCTGGAGTTTCCAGGTGTGTGTTAAGGGGCCTGCAACACTGGTAAAATCCAGCTTTTCCTGGGCTGTCCATTACGTTTGCAGATTTGCAGACAGGCATAGTATTGAGATAAATACGGCTGTGTGGTTCGATACAGTGCAACATTAGCATGCACAAAGAAATTCGGAGGACCTACGGCCTTCCCTTGTGGCGCTGTCAGTGTAATGTTATTTGGGTTACTTTGGCAGAAAACTTGGGACTATCTTTATTGTGAAAACATATAACTACGTTTTACTGTTTTTCTCACTTCTCTTGGCAGTTAAAACTCCTAACTGCTCCCTTCTTGAAACTTCCTTTGCTCTCGTGATGCCACCGCCTTTTGCTGTTTGTCTGGCCCTTCTGGCCATTTCTCAGCAGGTTGCTTTTCCTTGCTTGCACCTTGAATGTTTTCAGTCTTGAAGGGACTGTTGAAGATTCTCTTTTCACTCTGCCATTCCCCCTGGACATCCTCATGGACTTAACTACTTTGAGCGCCTATGTAGTATTGGTTCCCAGGTGTATACCTTAGCTCTGGTCCCACCTGCTTGCTGGATGACACCTTCCTTGGATGTCCCATGGGTCCCTTAGATTCCACTTGTCCACAGCAGTCCTTGTTTCTTGCCCTCTCCCGATCCCCTTGTTCTCCTGTTGCTCAAGCTGGAAGCTTCAGAGCCCTCTTCTGTTTGTGTACTCCACGTTCAGCCAATCACCAGGTCTTCGAAAACTGGATCCATTTTGAAAGCATCTTCTGAATCATCCCCTCCTCTTCATTCCTTCCATTGCTTCCGCTCCTGCCTTTATCATCTTCAATTGATCTTGTCTTTTGTCTTGCCCACTGCCCCAAAAATATCCACTCCCCTTACCGTGGCCAGAATACAGTCATGACGTGAAGGCTTCACCTTACTCTGATGGGTCCAGTTCCCTACTGTGGCAGACAAGGCCCTCCAGGATGAGGCTCCAGCCACTTCAGAGCTGTTTTCCAGTAGCTGTGTCGAGCTATTTGCAGTTCCTTGACTGTGTCATGCAGTTTCACATCTCTCTCTTGTTCTTCCTTCTGCCTAGAATATCCACTCCATAACCCCACTCCCACCACTGGCATGCAGGGTCCTATTCTCCCTCTAAGACCCACCTTAGTCACCACCTCCTATGTTCTGGAATGCTTTTCCAACCTCCCTTCCCATGACATGAGGCATCTCTTCTGGGTCAGCATGCCAGGGTCCAGGCTTTAGAGCCACTGCCTCTGTATCTCAGCTTTCTCATTCATTGGTAGTATGACATCGGGCGGATGACTTAACTGTGCCATTCCTCAGTTTCCTCACTTGTAGATGGAGATAATAGTAATTCCTTCCTCATAGATTATTGATACAGAATGTATCACACCTGTAATCCTAAAGCCTTGGGAGGTTGAGGTGGGAGGATTGCTTGAGGCCAGGAGTGCAAGACCAGCCTCGGCTACACAGCAAGACCCCGTTTCTACCAGCAAAAAAAA
>NW_016107484.1:357992-389236 GCF_001604975.1 Cebus imitator | reverse complement strand
TTTTTTTGGACACCTGTGCTTTTGGTATCATATCTGAGAAAACCCTTGCCTAATTCAAAGTCATGAAGATTTACACTTGTGTTTTCTTCCAAGAGGTTTATGATTTTAGCTCTGTGTTTAGGTCTTTTTTCCATTTTTGAGATAATTTGTACATGTGTGTGAGGTAGGGGCCTATCTTTGTTCTTTTGCACGTGGATAGCTATTAGTCCCAGCACCGTATGTTGAAACGACCATTCTTTCCCCCACTGAATTCCCTTGACATTTTTATTAAAAGTCATTTGGTCAAAAATATTAGTTTATTTCTGGACTTTCACTTCTGTTGATCTGTAGTTCTGTCTTTATGCCACTACCACACTGTCTTGTTTACTTGAAATTAGAAAGTGTGCATCTTTTTTTTTTTTTAAGATGGGGTTTTGTTCTTGTTGTCCAGGCTGGAGTGCAATGGCACAATCTTGGCTTACTGCAACCTCTGCCTCCTAAGTTCAAGTGATTCTCTTGCTTCAGCCTCCCAAGTAGCTGGGCTTACAGGCATGTGCCACCATGCCCGGCTAATTTTGTATTTTTAATAGAGATGGGATCTCACCATGTTGGTCAAGGCTGGTCTTAAACTCCTGATGTTAGGTAATCCACCTGCCGCACCCTACCAAAGTGCTGGGATTACAGGCGTGAGCCACTGCACCTGCTCCCCTTCCCCACCTTTTTAAAGATAGTTTTGGCCATTCTGGGTCTCTCATATTTTAGGCCAGTGTGTCAACTTGTGCAGAAAAGCCAGTTGGGTTTTTGTTTTGTTTTTATTTTTTTATTCTTGTTCTGTTTTTGAGACAGGGTCTCACTCTGTCACCCAGGCTGGATACAGTGGCTTGATCTCAGCTCACTGCAACCTCTGCTTCCCAGGCTCAAATGATTCTCCAGCTTCAGCCTCTTGAGTAGGTGTAACTACAGGCATGTGATAGCATGCTGGGCTAGTCTTTTAATTTTTTTAGAGCCTTGCTTTGTTGGCCAGGCTGGCATCAAACTCCTGGGCTCAAGCAATCCACCTGCCTTGGCCTCCCAAAGTGCTGAGATTACAGGTATGAGCCGCTGTACCTGGCCCCAGTTGGGATTTTGCTTGGGGTTCCATTGAGTCTATGGATCACGTTGGGGAGTATAACCAATCTTAATGTTAAATCTTCCAATTCATAAACATGGGATGTCTTTTTTTAATTTAGGGAAATCCAAGTAACTTAAATCACTATAATTTAGAGATGAGGGATTCAGGGGGTTCTGCCCGTGCATTTCTGGAGGAGAATATTTGGTACACCAGAGAAACTCAGTAACTATTGGTGGGATGAATGAATAAATCTTGATAGTATTCATTTTAAAGATGATGCCCTTGAGTTGCTGATGGAGAATAGGTGTTGGAATACTAAGATGTGTGTGTGTGTGTGTGTGTGTGTGCGTGTGCACGCGTGCGCGCACGTATTTATGTTCCAGATTTTCCTAACCTTTCATAGTGAGCTGAGGATATGGTTCCTGGGCTGATAAAATCAACAAGTGGCCTTGGTGTTGGGGATGCTGGTGTGTAAAATGACTGTCTGGGATGCCATCACTTCATTTGCTGGGATAGGGGTAGGACAGAATGTGGAAGTTAGAATTGGTGTTTCAGGCTAGGCACAGTGACTCATGCCTGTAATCCCAGCACTTTGGGAGACTGAGACGGGCAGATCATTTGAGGCCAGGAGTTCGAGACCAGCCTGGCCAACATGACAAAACTCCATCTTTACCTTAAAAATACAAAAAGTAGCCAGGTATGGTGGCTATTTAGGAGTCTGAGGCACAAGGATTTCTTGAACCCGGGAGGCAGAGGTTACAGTGAGCCAAGATCGCACCACTGCACCCCAGCCTGGGTGACACAGACTCTGTCTCAAAAAAAAAAAAGAATTGGTTTTTGAAACTTTTGAAACTTGGGGTTGCACCCAAAAGATACCAGGACAGAGGAAGCTGTGTGCCGAAAGGAGAGAGCTATGGTTGACTCACCTTCCTTTTTATTCCATTTGTCCCCTTTTGTGTCACTGTTTTCTGTATTCTGCCATCACGTTTCCTGGTTGGGTCTTCAGAGTCCCAGTTGGACTTTTTAATGGAGGCCTCCGAGGTCTGTCTCACCTGTGTGTTTTTCAGTGGGCTTCATTAGGATCCCGTGTTGCCCCATTGCTGAGCCAACTCTTGATGAGCCAGCCGGGGGCCACTGCTGAAAGCAGAAGTCTCCCTGGCCTGATTTGGCAGCGGCTAGACAGGGTCACATCGAGGTCTTGAAAGACCACAGCTTCTCGCACCTCTTCCTTTGGGACGCTGTCTGGTGCGAGCTCTGTGATTTTCCCAGATGTCTCAGCCACCAGTGAGGCCCAGACAAGTTGTTTTCCACAGGTTGGATGAGAAGGCGCTTTGGAAGGTGCGGGCAAATGGGCGTGTTTTGCAGTGACATATGAGCATCGAGACTCAGACTGGATTGGCCCAACAAAAGTTTTTGCTTGCCCAGACACTGTCCTCGGGGCAAGGAGGCCAGAGGCACTCAGTGGCTGTTGATACCTGGCACTCCTTTGAACTCCTGGAATTTTTTCTGTTTTTCACCAGGGAAGCTCGTCTTTAGACTCTCCTGCTCCAGGGGTCTGGTTTTGTCCTGGGAGGTGGCCCACACGCCGGCCACTTCACACTTGAAGAAGACGCTGGGCAGTGTTGCCTATGTTCCAGGTATTTGAGGAGTGAGCTGGTAACAGGACACCTGTCCTTTGGAGGGGTGGAATCAGAAAGTGCTGTCCTGGGCTGTGACAACAGGGAGAAATCTTTTTGGGTTTCTGCTTCTCTGGACCTCTTGTTGGCACTCTTCACACTAAGGCATTGTAGCAGTAGCTGGGAAGCCCTTCTGGCAGCATGTGGCCATTCCAGTGGGTCTGTGGGCCCCTTGCTGCATGTTGCATATGCATTTGCTATGGTTTAGCGTGTTCAGAGCACAACTCCGGAGTCCACACATCCATGCTGGTTCCAGGACCACAGGCAAATTACTGGCTTCAGTCTCCCCATCTGAAAAATGGGGGCATGGAGGCATCCTCCACAGGGCTGTTTCCGGGAAAGTTAGGTAATATCGGTAAACTGGTGGCCACGGTGCCCGCAGATGGGGTGCTCTGGTAATCCCCACCCTCATGTGTCGTGGCTATCATCTTGGTCGTCAGCTCTACCTCACCTCGCCTTGGTTGCTCAGCTTCAGGTTCACAGTCCCTCGTGTGCCGTTCTCAAATACAGAACGCTCTGAAAACTGATCTTGTTTTATTTCCACATGGGTGGTCAGACCTGACCTGGACGGACGTGTGCCGTGAGTGGCAGACCTGACCTCCAAAGGTGCTAATCATAGTGGGACTATGCGAGTACGTTGGGGACATCCGGCCATATTTGTAAGGAAGGGTTTCTTTCTTTCTTTTTTTCTTTTTGTTTTATTTTGTTTTTTGAGATGGAGTCTTGCTCTGCCTCCTAGGCCGGAGTACAGTGGATGATCAGAGCTCACTGCAACCTCAAACTCCTGGGCTCAAGCAATCCTCCCACCTCAGCCTCCCAAGTAACTGGGTCTACAGGTGCTCACCACTATGCCCGGCTAATTAAAAAAATTTTTTTTTGTTTCACTATGTTGCCCAGGCTGGTGTTGAACTCCTGACATCAAGTGATCCTCCCACCTCAGCCTCCCAATGTGCTGGGCTTACAGGCGTGAGCCACCGTGCCTGGCCCCCTTTGCTGCTTTGGGCAGTCCCTTTCCCCAGGTGGCTGGTGGCGGCCAGCTTGCCTGTGGGCAATCCTGCAGTCCAGGGCTTGCCCTCCCTGTGACCAGGCCTCTGGTTGGGCTGCCCCAGAGCAGAGGGCAGGCATGACGGAAGGTCCTGAGCAGCTAGGGAAGAGCAGCGGCAGGTGAGGGTGGTAGAATCGGGAAGTGCCTCCCTTTCCTCTTTGGGGTTCACAGCAGGTTGAGCAGGATGGAGGCCCAGCGCCCCAGTGCTTCCTGAGGGGCCACTCAGGCTGATGGGGCTTCATAGCTTCTTGAACGCTGCAGGAACGTGAATCGGAGGGAGGGATTTGCTTAGGTGTTTACAGCAAAGGGGGTGGAATGCGAGGCTGTGGGCTTTCTACAAGGACCGAGACACTGGAGAAGAAAGTTATGATGGGGAGGCTGTACTGGAGAAGAAAGGGAGGCCGTTTTTCTTCCTATGCAGTTGGAAGTTTCTTGGAAGCCCCTAGGGTGCTCAGGGGTGCTGCGTGTGTTGTGGGAGGGGGCGTCCCTGTGACGACGACCTTCTTCTCCATTGGAGTGGATGAATAGTAACCGCTCTTTTGGGCCGGTATGCTCCTGAAAGGATGGGGTTTTGTTTGGGGATTCAAGTATGACAAACCACTGAAATGAAAAGGGTGGGACTCTGGAGCAAAGGGTGTTCAGTTAGCTGAAAAGGGGCTTTAGGTGTTAGATGCCGGTTAGGTCAGCTGGTTTCCAGGGTGGCCATGTGTCTCCCTGACAGGGACTTCATTTCTCAGCCAACTCGGGCTCTCCAGAAAGATGCCACAGACAAAAGCTCTCCCATCCTGGTCCCTCCCACCACAGGTCCCAAGTGGACAGGGGACCTCTGTGTCCTCGGCAGCTAGCATAGGGCACCCCCCGTGCATCCTGGGTCTGCAGGAGACTCTGAGGCTGGGAACCAGAGGGCAGGGGCTGCTGTCCTGTTCCTAGCTTAGCTACTAGCCCAGCTCTCTGTCCACCTACTGTCTCTATTCTCTGAGTTCCAGGGAAGGGAGCATTTGGAGCCCATCTAGGGAAGGTCTGAGTCATCTGGGACCTAAGGTTCCTATCCCATCCTCTGGGGGCTCTGGTTTGTTGAGTGCATTCTGCACGCTGAGCTGGCTCGTAGAGGTGCAATGGTGGACAAGACACCTGAGGCGAGTGCCCTCTTGCACCCCATCCCAAAGGGAAGGACGGCATAGGAACAGATGATTGCCATTGTGAATGCCCTTACACTGCTGGGAGGGGCCCTGAACTCCTGGGTGGGCAGGAGGGGCTTCCAGAAGAAAGCAGCCTGTAAACTGGCCAGGTGGGATGAGTGGGCGTCAGCCAAGTGGCCTGGGGGGTGGGGTTGGCCTTCCGGCCGGGGGGAACAGAGACCGACGGTGTGGCCCTTGCGGTCTTTTCTGGGGAGCAGACGAAGATGGGAAAGGTGGGCAGGGTCCGAAGCTGTGCATGCGGGCCACGGAAGGTCTCGAGCGGGGTGCTGCGGCAGAAGCTCGCGCCCTCTGTAGTCCTCTCCTAGAGCTGCCGTAACGGGTGGCTTAAAGCAACGGGCCTTTCTTCCCTCCCAATTCTGGAGGCCAAGAGTCTGAAGTCAAGGTGTGGGCTGGCGGGCTGGACGGGCGCTGCGGGTTCTAGGGGAGGGTCCTTCCCCGTGCCTCCAGCTCCTGGTGTGTGCCGCCATCCTTGGCACTTCTTGGCTTGTAGACAGGGTAGTGGTCTGTGGAAGGCCTATGTCTTCACGCACGTTCCCCCCATGCGTGTCCGTCTTTGTGTCAAAATGCCCCCCTTTCTTAAGGACACCAGGTATTCTGGCTAGAGTTCACCTGAAAGACCTCATTTAACCTGAGGGACGACCTCTGCAAAGCCCCATCTCCAAATCACGTCACACTCTGAGGCATGGGGTTTAGGGCCTTTATCATGTTTTTCTGGGGTATGCAGTTTGCTCCCTAACACCGTTTACGAGGGTCTGGCCTCCCCATCTGACCAGCCCTGTCTCTTCCCTGCAGAACCGGGCTGTGGGTCGGCCCAAGGGGAAGCTGGGCCCGACCTCCGCGGTGAAGTTGGCCGCCAACCGGACAACTGCAGGAGCTCGGCGACGCCGGACGCGATGCCGCAAGTGCGAGGCCTGCCTGCGGACCGAGTGCGGAGAGTGCCACTTCTGCAAGGACATGAAGAAGTTCGGGGGCCCCGGGCGCATGAAGCAGAGCTGCATCATGCGGCAGTGCATCGCGGTGAGTGCAGCCCCGCCCAGCCCTGCGCTCCGTCCCGGCCCTGTGCCGGCCTGCGTTTCTGACTGCTGCTTCCTCTGGCCGCCGCTCCGCACAGAGAAACCTCCGCACAGAGAAACCGGGGCTTGGACTCCCTGAGAGCTGTACGGGAAGGCGCCGGCCGCTTCAGAGGCTCAGGCGTCCTGCTCCTTCCCTCCCAGGGTGCCTAGGTACTTTGAAGTTGCCGCCATTAAAGATGACAGGCAGCCTGTCCTGTCTGCGACCCCGTGGCCAACATTACGGTACAGTTGGTGACGGTTCTGCGCCCGCCCTTCCTTCCGGTCCTGCCTTCAGAGTCATAAGTCTGGGTGAAAGGTCAGCGCCACACCTGAGGGGGCTGCCCCCAGCAAGGAGTGATTTATGGTGCTGAGGAGCCGCACCAGGGAGAGCCTGGCCTGGCCTGCCCTGCCCCTCCGCACCGCCTGGCCTCAGCTCTGGCAGTGGCCTCGTGCCTCTGGTCTCCCCCCTAGACAGGGCAGCAGACGTGGACTGGACTTCCGCAATGGGGTGAAGTCGCAGAGTTTGTCCATGAAGCCCACTGTACACACACCCACATACTCTGCCTTCCCCAAGGCGCTGCTGGGGGTGGGGTGGCGGTACTCCTTGTGGAGGAGGCATCTCCCAGTCCCCGTGGAAAAGCAGGCTTAGCTGGAGGGACAGGATTCTTCGGTCCTGGTGCACTCATCTACAGGCCCAGCCTGGCATAGGGTGAGCCTTTCCTCTTTGGCTGCCGATGCCCCCCAGGCCCAGATACCTCACCTCTCTCCTTCCACACATATTTCTTGTGTTTTGGTTTTTCAGATTGTGGTCAAAAATTTTGACCACATTTTCAAGTATGCAATACAGCATTATTAGTATATGCATATTTTGGGGAAGTTGATCCCTAGAACTTTTTCGTTTCGCCAAATGGAAACTCCACACCCATTGAAGCGTTGCCCCTGTTTCCCTTCCCTCAGTCGAGGCAGCCACCATTCCACTTTCAGTTTCTAAGAGCTAGACTTCTCTGGGGGCCTCATGGAAGTGGAATCATGCAATAATTGGCTTTCTGTGAGTGGACTGCCTTGTTTATAGCCCTGAGCAGAATGTCCTCAGCGTTCATCCATTTTGAAGCATATGACAATTTCCTTTTTTTTTTTTTTAATGGCCAACTAATACTCTACTGTGTGTTTATACCAAATTTTTTTTTCTGAGACAGACTCTCGCTCTGTCACCCTGGAGTGCAGCCGTGTGATCTTGGCTTACTACAACTTCCACCTCCCTTGTTCAAGTGATTCTCCTGCCTCAGCCTCCCGAGTAGCTGGGATTACAGGCGCCTGCCACCACACCCAGCTAATTTTTGTGTTTTTAGTACAGATGGGGTTTCACCATCTTGCCCAGGCTGGTCTTGAACTCCTGACCCCAAGTGATCTGGCCAACTTGGCCTCCTAAGAGTGCTGTGCTCACAGGCATGAGCCACCACTCCTGGCCCAGATTGTCTTCGTCCATTCATCTGTTGGTACTCGTTCAGGTTGCTTTCACCTCTTGCCTATTGTGAATAGTGCTGCAGTGAACATACCTCTTTGAGATGGTGTTGTGAATTCTTTTGGATATACAGCTGACCCTTGAACAACACAAGGGTTGGGGGTACCAGCTGACCCCTGTGCAGTTAAAAATCTGCAGGTAACTTTCAACTCCCCTAAAACTTAGCTGCTCTTAGCCTATTGTTGACCAGAAGCCTTACCAGTAACAGAAACAGTCCGTTAACACATATTTCATATGTGATATGAATTATAATACTGTATTCTTACAATAAAGTAAGCTAGATAAAAGAAAATATTATAAAGATCATAAGGAAAACATATTTATCGTTCGTTAAGTGGAAGTGGATCATTGTTAAAGGTCTTCATGCTCATCATCTTCACGTTTCGAAGGCAGAGGAGGAGGGGTTGGTCTTGCTGTCTCGGGGTGGCAGAGGCAAAAGAGATGGAGGAGGTAGAAGGGGAGGCAGGAGATGCAGGCACACTCGGTATAAATTTTATTGAAAAAAGTGAATATAAGTGAACTCACACAGTTCAATCCTGTGCTGTGGGCTTGCTGAGTCACATGCTATTTCTATTTTTTAACTTTTTGAGGAACCTGTATTGTTGGCCACAGCAGCTGTGCTGTTTTACATTCCCACCACGGGCGCACAAAGGTTCCTGTTTTTCTGTATCCCCACCAACATCTGTTATGTTAAGGGGTTTTTGTTTGTTGCTTTTTTTTTTTTTTTTTTTTTTAATTTACTTTCTTTTGAAACAGAGTTTCACTCTTGTTGCCGAGGCTGGAGTGCAGTGGCATGATCTCGGCTCACTGCAACCTCCACCTCCCTGGTTGAAGCGATTCTCCTGCCTCAGCCTCCCGAATAGGTAGGATTACAGGCACCGGCCACCACACTGGGCTAATTTTTGTATTTTTTAGTAGAGACAAGGTTTCCCCATGTTGGCCAGGCTGGTCTTGAACTGCTGACCTCAGGTGATCTGCCCGCCTCGGCCTCCCAAAGTGCTGGGATTACAGGCGTGAGCCACTGCATCCAGCCAGTTTGTTTGCTTTCAGTAGCCATCCTAATGTGTATGAGGTAGCATCTCACTGTGGCTTTCATTTGCATTTCCCTAACGCTTAGTGATGTTGAGCATCTTCTTATGTGCTTATTGGTTGTTTATCTGTCTTCTTTGGAGAAATGTCTGTTTGAGTCCTTAGCCCATTTGAAAGTGGTTTCCTTTTTTGAGTTGGAGTCTCACTTTGTTGCCCAGGCTGGAGTGCAGTGGTGCAATCTTGGCTCACTGCAACCTCTGCCTCCCAGGTTCAAGCACTTCTGCTGCCTCAGCCTCTCAAGTAGTTGGGATCACAGGCGTGTATCACCACACCAGCTATTTTTTGTATTTCTGGCAGAGGCAGGGCTTCACTCTGTTGGTCAGGCTGGTCCTGAACCGCTGACCTCAGGTGATCCACCTGCCTCAGCCTCCCAAAGTGCTGAGATTACAGGTGTGAGCCACCACACCCCGCCTAAATTGGTTTTCTTTTGGGGGTTTTTGTTGTTGAGTTAGAGAACTTCTTCATATGTTTTGAATATTAACCCTTATCAGGTCTCTGGTTTGCAAGGATTTTCTCCCATCCTGTAGATTGCCGTTTCACTCTGTCAGTTCCTTCTTTGCTGCAGAAGTTTAGTTTCACTGCTTGTGCTTTTAATTGGTCCCCAAACCCCAGGACATTTCCACAGATTTCAGGGAATTTGTGAGCCTTCCTGAAATTAAATGCATTTTTGTCTGTATGCATGCATGGATGTACATTTTTTGGAGAGAGGGTCCATGTGACCCATTGGATCCTATCGAACTTAAAAGCGCTTGTCTATAGCGCTTTTTTATAGGGTTTTTAAATGGTGTCACCTAAAACTCACTGTGCACCAGCAATAAACCCACGGCTGTCTTTTCTTCTTTGGCATGACACTTTCTCCCACCCCCAGTGTGCTGGGCCCAGTTATAGGAAACCTGTCTCGGGTGCCACCTTATCCTTGCAGCTCTGGTGCCTGGCGCAGGGCATGCTGGTTGAAGGAAACCCCATTTTTCTACGTCTCCTACTGTCTTCAGCCTGACATGGCGTCTGGGACTAATAGCAGATGCAGGCTTTGCCTGACCCTTCGGGTGCTTCTTACTCTTCTCCCAGCCCTTCTGCTCTGCGAGGGCACTTCCCACGCATTACCCACCTGTGATATATGCAGGCCCACCGGTCTTCCTCTTCTGGCCCCTCCCTTTGCTCCGCCCCTGGGGCTGCCTCTGTAGCTTCCTCCCCTCTTTACCATGTCCCTGCTGGTGCCCAGTGTTGTGCCGGTGTTGTGCAGTCTCTTCCCCTCCCCCCACTTTCCCATGGCCCCCAACAGTCCCGCCACTCTCTGCAGGAGCTTCACCTTTGGTGATACCTCCCATCCTGCCACCTGGCTCAGAGCCAGCTCTGCCATCTGCCCCACCCCACCACAGACCTTCTTCTTGCCGTGTGGGCTGTGTCTCACCCTGTGCCCCGCACTGCAGTCTGGTCCCCAGCCGTCCACTTTGGCCCAGCCTGCTCTGTGCAGGTTGCTATGTCGTCATTCACCTCGAGACCCCACTGCCTTCCCCACTTGGCTTCTCTCCACCCTGTCCTCTGAGCCCTCCAGAAATCAGCCTCTGCTGCTTCTGATAACTCTTGAACATGACTTTTCCATGCTTTCTTTGGATTTCAACAACTTAAGTCTTTGTCTTCCCAAATAGCTCATGGGGAGCAGCCGTCTCCCTCACTTCCGTACCCCTAGGACCTTGCTTCAGGCCGTGACAGTGTGCGTTTAGTATTTGTTGAAGGAACGATGACTGCCTTGCCTTCTGTGTCCTATTCATTAGAATTCAAACATTTGTGCCATTTCATCAAGTCTTCTTCACTTACCAGTGGTGTGTATATCCCAGCCTGCTTGAAGCTTCTTTGCGCAGCCTGGGCAACAGAGCGAAAGTCCGTCTCAAATAAAAAAAAAGAAAGAAAAGAAATTTTAAACTGAGTTTGGTGTGAAAGAACTTTAGCTAAAAGAAAAACATAAATTAAAACTTACATATATATGTATTTAGACAGAATCTGGCTCTGTTGCCCAGCTAGAGTACAATGGTGTGCTCATGGCTCACTGCAGCCTCTACCTCCTGGGCTCAAGTGATCCTCTCACCTCAGCCTCCCAAGTAGCTGGGACTATAGGCATTCACCACTATGCCCAATTAATTTTTGTAATTTGTAAGGACAGGGTTTGCCACATTGTCCAGGCTAGTCGCAAACTCCTGGGCTTAGGCAGTCTGCCTGCCTTGGCCTCCCAAAGTCCTGGGATTACAGGTATGTACTACCATGCCTGACCAAGAAATGCTTTTTAGATTTTAAATTTTTCTTAAAATAACAAGAAAGCCAGTGACATGTTAATAGAAATAACATATTTTGGCCGGTCACAGTGGCTCACACCTGCAATCCCAGCACTTTGGGAGGCCGAGGTGGGAGGATCACTTGAGGCCAGCCAGGAGTTTAAGACCAGCCTGGCCAACAGGCTGAAACCCCCATCTCTACTAAAAATACAAAAATTAGCCAGTGCACTTGTAGTCCCAGCCACTCAGGAGGCTGAGGCGGGAGAATTGCTTGAACATGGGAGGTGGATGGAGGTTGCAGTGGGCGGAGACCATGCCACTGCAGACCAGTCTGGGCAACAGAGCAGGACACCGTCTCAAAAATAAATAAATAAAAAAGAAATAACATATTTTTATGAGAAATAATCAAATTTTCCAAAACAAAAATAATAGGAAGAATGGCATTGTTTTATGTCTTTGTGAATCTCTTTTATGTCTGGTTCATTAGAAAAGACCTGGTATTGCCAGGTGCGGTGGCTCATGCCTGTAAACCCAGCTACTTTGGAGACTGAGGCAGTACAATTGCTTGAACCTGGGAGGCGGAGGTTGCAGTGAGCTGAGAGGCAACAGAGCAAGACTCCGTCTCCAAAAAAAAAAAAAAAAAGACCTGAAATTTTAATATCTGCTTCTGTGTTTTGTCTATTCTGATATGTTGTTCTGTAGGGAGTATGAGGAAAATTCAGCCTCACACAGATGCACTAGTTGGAAAAGGGAGGAGTACTTTAATAGCTTTTTTGATAATTGTGGATATTCTGATACTCAACTAGAACTCAACAGGGGTTTTTTTAAAGGTTAGTTGCAATGTGGAATCTGAAACTGTATCAATGAGCTCTTCATACTGTTACATTGAAAGTCATCAGCCTGCCTTGCCCTTTGAGCAGCTCATTTGCACCAGCCTGATGTTGTAACACCATGCATTGGTCATCTGGGAAATATTGGCCCCCTGAGTTAGGCAGATATTCCAAATATTGGCACATGACATAATATTTTAAAAATCACATTTGTTAATATGATCACTGATCTTATCAGAAAAGTCTTTCAGTATTGGGAAGCTGTGCAGATTATGGTGACTCATGTAAGTTTTCCAAAAGTTTAATTTTCATTCAGAAACTTGAATTTTTGTCATCTGCAATGAATGCTGTCAGTTATTTTTCTAGAAATGACAAGGTCACTTCTTTGATGTTCACAAAAATACACCAATGCCCAGGGGGTTTCTGTCAGTCATTCCTTTAAGTAAAAAATAATCTATGGAGGAAGTGGCCATTTCAGCTCACAGCTCACAGTCTCGAGTGCCTTTCCTTTGGTACACGTCACCTGTGTGCAGGGGCACTTTACACATACTTCTTATTGTCACAAAGCATGTGAAAAGGATATGTACTCAAGGGGAAGGTTTTCATCAAGTAATTTTTCATCAGGGATATTCTTAGATGAAACTGGTGATCTTTTTAACAAGCCTGTGGTCATGAGTCCCTCTGTGGCTGCTGGTGCAGCTAGGGGCCTTGCCTTGACTGGTGCTGAGGGGCCAGCAGGTTCATCCAACAGTACAAATATCAACACTGTGCAAAAGGCAAATCACATCTGTTATTCCAAAGACAGTTCTTACCTCGTAGCCTCTCTGTAAAGGTCTTGGGAGCCCCACAGTCCATGGTATGTGCCTTAAATACCCACTGGTGAGGTGCAGCCTCATCTCATTTGCATGGATCTGGGCTGGGTTCACGCCCCAGCTCCTTTGGGACTTTTCTGAATGTGAGGCCTTCCCTGACCTCTGTATTTAAAATCAGCCCCCCTTCCACCCCTCACCCCAGCCTTCTAATTTCCCCCCATGTCTCTGTCTCAAACATGCACTATTCATTTTGTCTGCCTCCCTCCACTAAAATGTAAGGTCTGGATGGCAGAGATTTTGAGCTGTCTTGTTCCTTGCTGTATCCCCAGCATTTAATAGTATCTGGCATGTGGAGGTAGTAGCCTGATAAGTATTTGGATGATTGAGTGAGCGAATGTGCCTGGGCCACTTTCCCGGTGTCTCCTGGAGGCCTGAAGGGAGCAGCTCATTGCCCTTGACCTGCCCCCCCGCCCCGGGGGTCTGTGCTCCGTGCCCCTGCTGACTTTTCTTCTCTCTGGCTCCTTAGCCAGTGCTGCCCCACACCGCCGTGTGCCTCGTGTGTGGCGAGGCGGGGAAGGAAGACACGGTGGAAGAAGAGGAAGGCAAGTTTAACCTCATGCTCATGGAGTGCTCCATCTGCAATGAAATCATCCACCCCGGATGCCTTAAGGTGAGCAGCCCCGTGGGGACGGGTGTTGCTGATGCTGTGGGGCAGGTGGGGTTCCTGGAGATGCCGGTGAGGTGGTGGGATGCAGACAGTGAGGTGAATTCCTGGCAGACCCTGCGTCTGGGTGATCCTGTGTGTCAAGGGATAAGCTCAGGGCAAAGAGGGCCTGGAGCACCCCAGAGACCCAGTGTTATCAAATGAATAAACACACCCTCACCTCCCAGGCAGTCAGAACCAGAGAAGGTTCCCAGAGTCTCAGCGGACAGCAAACACAGGCTGCTTGGTTGCCGCTGGGCCAGAGGGAGAGCCTCCAGGTGGCCCCAGGCTTCTGGGAGAACAGGGTTCAACACCTGACTCCTTCCTTCCCCCAGCACCCAGTAGAGTGCTGTGCAAAGTCCTTTCTGCGTGCCAGGTCCTGAGCTGGTGGCTTTACCTGGGTCATACACCCCCCCCCCCAGTGAGATGGGCACACTAACGTTTATGGCCAAGGACACCAGCCCACAGAGATGGAGTGACTTGCCCCAGGTCCCAGAGAGGCAGAAGGGCGTAGCCTCTGAACCCTGGCTTGGATCCACAGTCACCCGTCTGTGCCAGCCTATGCGGCTGTTTTCTTTCGGCTGGAAACAGGATAGACGTGACATTGGGGAGGGGGTGCTGCTGTTTCTGGAAGATGTGACATCACAGAGCCTCATGCCCATGGGCCCCTTCTCCGCCTTGCCGTCTTCTGAGTTCTGGTGTTCTCTGCAGATTAAGGAGTCAGAGGGTGTGGTCAACGATGAGCTTCCAAACTGCTGGGAGTGTCCGAAGTGTAACCATGCCGGCAAGACCGGGAAAGTGAGTGCCGGGCTCCAAGTCCCAGGGTCAGCCTGGAGAGGGGCGGGCCTGGGCCTGGCAGGGACCAGCCTGTCCCAGGAGTGTGAGGCAGGTGGGGTACTGTGGACTTGGGGAGGAGGAAGGGCAAGTCCAAAGGTATACAGTTGGTCTCTTCCTTCCCTCTTTTTGGCCTACAAGCAAAAGCGTGGCCCTGGCTTTAAGTACGCCTCCAACCTGCCCGGCTCCCTGCTCAAGGAGCAGAAGATGAACCGGGACAACAAGGAAGGGCAGGAGCCTGCCAAGCGGAGGAGTGAGTGTGAGGAGGCACCCCGGCGCAGGTCGGACGAGCACCCCAAGAAGGCGCCCCCAGACGGCGTCCTGCGAAGGAAGTCTGACGATGTGCACCTGAGGAAGAAGCGGAAATACGAGAAGCCCCAGGAGCTGAGTGGACGCAAGCGGGTAAGGACCAGGAGGGGCTGGGAGGCGAAGTGGGTGGTCTGGCTGGTCCCGGGTGCTGGGTTGGAGGAACGGGGCAGGGGTGGGCAGCAGGTAGAGCTTGGGATAATCCCAGCCTCTTGCTGCCCTGAGCAGGTCACCTAAGTCCTGAGAGCCCTGCCCCAAAGAAAGGAGGGGAAACCCAGCGAGTCACTCCTCTTCCCACCCCCCCCTTTAGGCCTCATCGCTTCAAACGTCCCCCGGTTCCTCCTCTCACCTCTCGCCGAGGCCCCCTCTAGGCAGCAGCCTCAGCCCCTGGTGGAGATCCAGTCTCACTTACTTCCAGCAGCAGGTGCTCCCACGACGCACGCCCTCCTGAGGCCCTGGGGACTGGCGAGTCCCGAGCTGTCCCCCACCCCACCCCGCTGGTCCTCCACCCCACTGCTGCCTCTCCCAATGCTTCCCAGGCCTCGGCCCCAGATCTCTGGCTCTTGGTTCTGGCTGGAGGCCTGGGAAGCTGTCTGTGACAAGAGCCTCTGTTGGTTGGGATGGAAGCTGTGGGTCCAGGGAACCTTGGAGGAGCCCGGTGGTCCTGCTCTGCCCACCGCCGTGCTGTCAGTAGCCACAAGGTGGCGCCAGGAGTCTCTCCCAGCACTAGCCTTTCTGGCTGGGCCAGGGATGCCCACAGGCCTGTGTTCCAGAACTGACTCCCAGAGCCAAGGCTGATTTGAATGGGCGACTGCACATCTCTGGGTCTGTGGGGTGGGAGGTCAGTTGGGTGGGAACAATTCAACCATACTCCTACTTTCAGCTTTTTCGTTGAAAGCCACAGGCAGGGCACACCCGTCTGTTGGCCAGACGTGAAGGAGATGGCATTTGTGGGGAAGGTGTCCTTCTAGTCCCTCCTCTAGAGACTGTGGACTCGTGAGGTGGGGTGGAGTGGGGTGTCAGGGGGATCAAATCCCACGAGCCTGGGGAGCAAGCTTTTCGTCCTTTCTTTCCCATGACAGCTTAAACCTGGCAAAGAAGATAAGCTTTTCAGGAAAAAGGTACTGTCTTCCCCTCCCTCTTGTGCCCGAGCCGTCAGAGCTGCACGGCAGCTCCCTGGGCCACAGTCCTATGACGGGGGCGGGAGCCCTGGGGTGGGTGCAGCCCTGAGCCCCAGAGGCTGACCGCCCTCCCTCTCTGTTCTTGCCCTCAGCGGCGGTCCTGGAAGAACGCGGAGGACCGCATGGCACTGGCCAACAAGCCCCTCCGGCGCTTCAAGCAAGAACCCGAGGACGATCTGCCTGAGGCACCCCCCAAGACCAGGGAGAGCGACCACTCCCGCTCCAGCTCGCCCACTGCGGGACCCAGCACTGAGGGGGCTGAGGGCCCAGAGGAGAAGAAGAAGGTGAAGATACGCCGGAAGCGGCGGCTCCCCAACAAGGAGCTCAGCAGGGAGCTGAGCAAGGAGCTCAACCACGAGATCCAGAGAACGGAGAGCAGCCTGGCCAACGAGAACCAGCAGCCCATCAAGTCAGAGCCTGAGAGTGAGGGCGAGGAGCCCAGGCGGCCCCCGGGTGTCTGCGAGCGCCCCCACCGCTTCAGCAAGGGGCTCAACGGCACCCCCCGGGAGCTGCGGCACCAGTTGGGGCCTGGCCTGCGCAGCCCGCCCCGAGTCATCTCCCGGCCCCCGCCCTCTGTGTCCCCGCCCAAGTGTATCCAGATGGAGCGCCATGTGATCCGGCCACCCCCCATCAGCCCCCCGCCTGACTCACTGCCCCTGGATGACGGGGCAGCCCACGTCATGCACAGGGAGGTGTGGATGGCCGTCTTCAGCTACCTCAGCCACCAAGACCTGTGTGTCTGCATGCGGGTCTGCAGGACCTGGAACCGCTGGTGAGCAGCGGCCCGCGTTGGGCTCTAGGTTAAGGCTCAGGTGGCACCAGAGACAGCCTGTGTGTGTGGAGTCACTGGCGATGCTCTTTCCTTCCAAGCCCCTATACGGCTTCACTGTGCTCCACAAAGTGTTTCAGCTGGCTACGGCGGCGCCTCTGGTCTTGTCAGAGGAGGAGGTGACCCTGTTTGCTCCCTGATTTAGCTTCCTGGAGGGTGAAGCGAGGACCACCTGGAGTCCTTGACTTCCGAGAATTAGTCCAGGTTTCCAGCAAGGCTGCCAGTTGCAACTTGAGTCCCAGCTGATATTTACCAGCTTTCTGGCTGTAGCTCTGCCTTACCCTCTTGTGTGAACTGGCGTACGCCTGCGTCACGGGGTTGTTTGGAGGAACAGCTGGTAGAGGGCATTGCAAAGCCCATTGTAAATACTTGATGGAGGCTGGGCACAGTAGCTCAGGCCTGTAACCCAACATGTTGGGAGGCCAAGGCGGGGGATCACTTGAAGTCAGGAGTTCAAGACCAGCCTGGCCAAAATGGCGAAACCACGTTTCTACTAAAAATACAAAAATTAGCTGGGCATGTGGCACATACCTATAATCTCAGCTACATGGGAGGTTTGAACCTCGGAGAATTGCTTGAACCTGGGAGACGGAGGTTGTGGTGAGCAGAGATTGCACCACTACACTCCAGCCTGGGTGACAAAGCGAGACTCTGTCTCAGTAAGTAAATATTGTGGAGCGCGAGGACCATGGCTGTCAGAACAGAGGGGAGGTGCTGTGTGGGGGCAGGACGGATACTATACAGAGAAGGGTCTAGAGAGCTGAGTTAAGGAGCTGCCTCTAGAGGTTGGTAGGTGGGGAGAGTTATAGCTGTGCATGGGCTTCCCAGAGGAGCCCCAACTCTGATGATGTATCCCCACCGGGCCGGTCCCCAGGTGCTGTGATAAGCGGTTGTGGACCCGCATTGACCTGAACCACTGCAAGTCTATCACACCCCTGATGCTGAGCGGCATCATCCGGCGACAGCCCGTCTCCCTCGACCTCAGCTGGACCAATATCTCCAAGAAGCAGCTGAGCTGGCTCATCAACCGGCTGCCTGGTGAGCCCTGGGCCAAGGGCCCCGAGTGTGTCTGCTGCGATGGGTTCTGGGGGCGCATCCCCTGACCTGTGCCCCTTTCTGTGTTCCTTCCAGGGCTCCGGGACTTGGTGCTGTCGGGCTGCTCATGGATCGCAGTCTCTGCCCTTTGCAGCTCCAGTTGTCCACTGCTTCGGACCCTGGATGTTCAGTGGGTAGAGGGACTGAAGGATGCCCAGATGCGGGATCTCCTGTCCCCGCCCACAGATAACAGGCCAGGTGAGTTGCCAGGCTGGGGTTTTCTGTTTTTAGCCCCAGACCCCAGCATGTCCTCTATTCTTCTCCAGCCCCGGCCCTTCCCCAGAGGACATAGGGATGAGTCTCTGCTGTTGTGTTCTCAGTTTGCTTCAGGCACAGAGGGAATCTAGGAGGAGGCAGCCTCTCCTGTGCACATGTGATACTCCTCCTGGGGGCTCTGTGCGTCTAACTGCTTTTCTGTTGACTTGCCCCTCGTTGGTTTCCAGTCTCCACTGCCATCAGGATCCGTGTGGTTGCACGAGGGCTTCCAGGATGGCGCCTCCCCCCTGGGCTGGGCTGTCTAGGTCCGTCCTTCTTGCCAAACCACGGGGATCAGAGATGCGGTGCCACCTCTGCACTGGTTGGCTTGGTGACTCCCGGGTAGAGTGTGGGCCTAGTGTTTCTAGGTCTTTTAGTTTTTCAAGAGAATCTAGAAGTCTAAAGTTCGATGTGGAGTCTGATTTTTAACTGTTGGAATTCTGATTTTGGGAAGAAGCAGTTGATAACTAAATGAAATCTGAGTGTTCTGTCTGGCTGGTGGCCCTTTTAGAGTGTCATGTCAATGTGACTAAGCCTCCTAAGTCAGATTGACAGGTTGCCCCCTCCTTCCTGCCCCACCAGGTCAGATGGACAATCGGAGCAAGCTCCGGAACATCGTGGAGTTGCGCCTGGCAGGCCTGGACATCACGGACGCCTCCCTGCGGCTCATCATCCGCCACATGCCCCTGCTCTCTAAGCTCCATCTCAGTTACTGTAACCACGTCACCGACCAGTCCATCAACCTGCTCACCGCTGTCGGCACCACCACCCGAGACTCCTTAACCGAGATCAACCTGTCTGGTGAGTCAGGGGCCCCCGGCAGGTCTGCCCAACACTCTGTGGGAGAGCCAGGAGTTTCATGTTTGTGGAAAATGATTCGTGTGTCCACAAATATGTGGTCACAGTGTTAGGTGCTAGAATGTGTCAGTAAACGCGGCAGCCCAGTCCAGAGGGGAAACAATTTAAACAAAGAGTTACTGTTAGAGTTGTAATAATTGCTACCCCAAAAGAGTGCCGGGTAGCAGGCGGGAGCACACAGCAGTTGTTCCTGACCCAAAACACGGACAAGGGACAGCTTCCCAAGGGGGTGCAGAGGAGCCAGCAACTGACAACCAGGGTGTGGGGACGGCAAGGGCCGGGAGGCACTGGCCCTGGTGGGCAGGAGGGAACTTAGTTTCTGTCTTTGCCTTGCCGTTGTCACTCACATGCACCCCTTATGACCCTGCTATCAAGGGGCCTGTTGTTGGAGAGAAAAAGAAAACCCCACAGTTAGTTCCATTATTGTTCTGTGTCTGTGGCTTTTGTGGCAGAATCTTTACTTGCTCCGCTTGCTGGTGGGATGGGAGTTGGTTCTGAAGGACTTGGGGCTCCGCTGTGCACTGAGGTACACAGAGTGATACTGCCTGCTTTTAGCCCAACTAACCCGATTTTGGTGTGGTAGCTTAGGATGGTCTAGATTGGGGGGCTGTCGGGTTTGGGTGAGACCAAAAAAAGAGAAAAAGAAACTTAAGGGTTTTTTTTTTAACCTTCGGAAATTACCAAGTACTAAGGACACCCCTATTTCATCCTCCAATTAGATTTTGACACAGCACAGTGATGACACGCACGTTGTTTTCTTTTCTGCCACACACATTCATGCCTGATAACCTTTCTGTCCACCATGCCTCACAGCAGGGTCATGGGAGCTTTAGATGGGATGAGATCATTTCGGGACCTAGGAAGCCATTCCTTCTCCTCATGAAGTTTCGGTGGCAGGGATTGTCCTGCCTCATGGAGGCAAAGAACCAGAGTGAAGTAAGGCCTCTCCAGCTCCAGGCCCAAGTTATGGGCTTGAATTGGTGATGGGCTGCCCTTTGGAGAAGCCCGGGAGTCCTCTTACCCTAAGCGCTGATGTTTTATTAAATCTTTTCATTATAGCCTGGTTTAGTTATTATGCATGCACAGGAGATCTCAGTATAAATCCCCTCCTGCGGTGTGGTCCATGCTGTGTATATGTGTGTGCAAGTCATCTTCTACATTTTGTTTTTCCAGCATGATACAATGAGGTCATCTTTTCATCTCAGTGCATACAGCTCTCTGTATTCTCTTTCTTTTTTTTTTTTTTTTTTTTTTNTTTTTTTGAGACGGAGTCTTGCTCTACCGCCCAGGCTGGAGTGCAGTGGCATATCTCCATATCTCCACTCACTGCAACCTCCACCTCCCAGGTTCAAGCAATTCTCCTGCCTCAACCCTGCAAGTAGCTGGGATTCAGGCATCTGCCACCATGTCTGGCTAATATTTTATTTTAGGTAGAGATGGGGTTTCACCATGTTGGCCAGGCTGGCCTTGAACTCCTGACCTCAAGTGATCCACCTGCCTCGGCCTCCCAAAGTGCTGGGATTATAGGCATGAGCCACTGCACCTGGCCTGCATTCTTGTTAAGAGCTGTGAAATATACTAAGGTGTATCTCTAAAACCTAGACTCTGCTAGGTTTTCTTTAAAAAAAGTAATTCCCCTCATTGGTGTAACTAGTTGAGTTACTGGTAAAATAAGCTTGTCCTGATGCAAGCACCAGAAACGGGAAGATGTCTGTGCTACAAAATAGATGATGACATGCTTCGAGATCCTTAAACTTGGTTGGAGGATCTGGTCTCATGACAAGTGAAGTTGCAGTTCTAGCTGTTGTTCTGGCTGAATTCCATCTCAGAAATATTTACTGGGGGCTCAGGCAGCCCCTTGCCTTTCCCTTCTCCATCCCATCCTCACTACCTGAGGCAATGCCTTAAGTGAGTTCTTTCTTCAGTGTTTACCTCCACATTCAAAATAGCAAGCCTAGTGCCCGCTTGGGCAGCCCATATACTAACATCGGAACAATTCAGAGATTAGCATGGCCCCTGCGCAAGGATGACACACAAATTCGTGAAGTGTTCCATATTTTTAATTCAAAACAAAATTTAAAAGATAGCAAGCCTGCACTGCAATTTCTTGATTTTTCTATATGGACATGGTATATTTATTAGCTTGCTATTAATATAATATGAAGATTTATTACATTATATCCTTCCCCCCCTTTTTCTCCCTCCATCTTTTCCAGTTCTCCGTTGTCACTATTCTTTCACTTATTATGACCATGTTAAGTGTTGGTCACTGTTTAGCCAAATAGTGTATTATGAGTACATTTTCTTTCTTGCTCAATATTTTTGTTGTATAAGTGAATTGCCTCATTTTGTTTGCTTTGTTTCTATGCAAATGGTATACCACAATTGAATGTTCTCCCCTCCCCACCCCCAGCTCATCAGTCTCTTGACCAGTTTTGTAAAGAGACCTCCCTCCTGACTTCTTTTCCTCCCCTTCCGTTTTCTCCCCTGGGACTGGCCACCCCGACCTGCTGCACTGCTGCCATCCTGGACTCCTTTGGGCTCTGTCTTTTCCTAGGTACCCTCCTTCCTTATCTCCATCTTTTCTCTTGGTTTACCCTCACATTTGGTGAGAGACATTTTCTAGACCCTGTATGTCTGAATTTGTTTTTATTAAACCCTCCCATTTAGTTGCTAGTTCTGCTGGGTATAGAACCCTAGTCTGGGGGCCCTGCTGCTGCAGAAAGTGTGGGAGGTTTTGTTCCACCATCTTCTGCCTTCCAGAGGCAAGGTCCAAAACCATTTGATTCTTCATCTGTCAGTGAATCTATTTTCTCTCTTGGAAGTTAATAGAAAATTGGCTCTAGTTGTCTGTAATTTTTGATGACAAACTGGTTTGAGTCCATTTCACCCACCATAGAAGTCCTTCATTTTAGACATCTGTGTTCTTCAGTTGTAGAAAAAACTTCTTGAATTCTTTCTTAACTTCCTCCCCTCTGTTTTCTCCTTCTGGACTAGTCCTCTGATTCCTCTCTTCTCTCCTAGTTTCCATGTCGGTGTCTTTTTGCTATATTTTCTGGGAGTTTTCCCTTACTTTATCATACAGCTTATAGACTGAGTTTTTCATTTAAGCTGTTGTGCAGTTGAACCATGGGAAGCTGCTGTTTTTATAGGTCAAAAAAAGTAAAATGTTGGCAATTTCATGTGGTTCAACTTACATTTTTAATTTTCAAACTGTATTCTCTGAACTTTTTGTGGAATGACTTGTTTGGTGGAGCCAGATATTTCCCTACCTGAGGATGTTAATGATGGTTTCATTGTCTTCTCTGCACTGACTGTTCCCTTCAAATGCTGTCAGTTGCCTTGGGAAGAGGCTTTCCTCAGCTTGAGTGCTGATACTTGCTTGTCCACTCCACTCAAGGGTGATCAGAAACTCTGGGCATGCGGTTGGAGCTTGTCTGCTATGGACAACACTTACAGGATGGTTACTGTGGGTCATTTCTTGGGAGAAACCTGGCCATCGGATCTTTCCATCTTCCTCTTAAGCTGGTCAGGATTGCCAGACTCTCCTTGATCTCATAAGGGGATAGGCTGGCCCGCCATTGGTAGGGGAAGGAGGTTCTCAACAGTCAGCAAGTAAATTTCCTGCAGCCCCCACTTTTGAATGCGCACGCCTGCTGAATGTGCCTGCTGGAGCCCAGCTCATCAGAGACTAAAACCCCAGTCTTCTTCTGGGAAAGGAATCTGGACATCTTACTGCTCCTCGAACAGATTCTCAACTGGTCCTTCTCACTAACACCATCTTGCAATGTACCTGTCACTTCCAGTACAACATTAATTTCTAAGAAATCGCCACTAAATACCTTGGAGATGTTCTGTAGAATAATTATTCTTTTCTGCTTTCCCCTTAGCCACTTCAGGGTTAAGCCTTCTCAAGTCTCCCAAATTATTACCTCTTCTCCAGCTTCCAAAATTACAAAAATAATTATGTTTTAGTAAGATAATACATGATGTAAAATGGACCACCTTCGCCATTTTTGGGCATACAATTCAGTGGCATTAAGTACAGTCACAGTGTTTTGCAACTGTTACCAACATTCATCCCCAGACTTCTTTTCTGTTTTAGAGACAGGGTCTCACTGTGTTGCCCAGGCTGGTCTCAAACCCCTGGGCTCAAGCAGTCCTCCTGCGTAAGCCTCCCAACATGTTGGAATTATAGGCATGAGCCACTGCATCTGGCCTTTTTCCCCTTTTGTTGGCTGTGGTTTTGGTGTCATATCAATCATTGCAAAGTCTAATGTCATGAAGAATTTCTCGTGGTTTTTTTTTTTTTTTTTTNGTTTCACCATGTTGGTCAGGCTGGTCTTGAACTCCCGACCTCAGGTGATCCACCCACCTTGGCCTCCAAAGTGCTTGGATTACAGGCGTGAGCCAACACGCCCAGCCAAATTCTTGATATGTTAAGTTCCAACTATAGCTCCACAGCTGAAATATTTTTAAAATTCCAAGGGGAGGGTGGAAGGAGGAAGAGGAGCAGAAAAGATAATTATCGGGTACTGGACTTAATACCCTGGTGATGGGTCGGGCGTGGTGGCTCACACCTGTAATCCAGTACTTTGGGAGGCTAAGGCAGGTGGATCACCTGAGGTCAGGAGATTAAGACCAGCCTGGCAAAACCTTGTCTCCACAAAAAAATACAAAAATTGGCCGGGCATGGTGGCATGTGCTTGTAATCCTAGCTACTAAGGAGGTTGAGGCAGGAGAATCATTGAACCCAGGAGGTGGAGGTTGCCACAGGCCAAGATTGTGTCACCACACTCCAGCCTAGGTGACAGAGTGAGACTCCATCTCAAAAAAGAAAAACAAAACCATCTGGGTGCTGAAACAATATGCACAACAAACCCCTGTAACAGGTGCTTACCTGTGTAAAAAACCTTCACATGTATTCCCAAACCTAAAAGTTAAAAAAAATTCCAAAACATGGTAAAATGTTTATCTCACTGCCTATTTTCACTTTCCTTCTTTAGCATTTGTCCATCTGCAAAATATTTTTTACCCAGATATAATCATAGTGTACAAGTTGTATCATTTTCCCCTTTAACAATATGCCCATAACATTTCTTCATATGCTGTAGGGTATTTGTAATTTCTTTTTTTTTTTTTTTTTTTTTTGAGATGAAGTCTTGCTCTGTCACCGAGGCTTGAGTGCAATGGCACGATCTTGGCTCACTGTAGCTTCCGCCTCCTGGGTTCATGTGATTCCCGTGCCTCAGCCTCGAGTAGAGATAGGGTTTCACTGTGTTGGTCAGGCTGGTCTCGAACTCCTGACCTCAGGTGATCCCTCCGCCTTGGCCTCCCAAAGTGCTGGGATTACAGGCATGGGCCACCACAC
The DNA here is from genome assembly GCF_001604975.1 of Cebus imitator. Lineage (NCBI taxonomy): Eukaryota > Metazoa > Chordata > Mammalia > Primates > Cebidae > Cebus > Cebus imitator. The sequence goes on along the minus strand of NW_016107484.1, from coordinate 365,219 downwards.
CCTGCCTTAATTTTTATATTGTTAGTAGAGATGGGGTTTCACCATGTTGACCAGGTTGGTCTCAAACTCCTGACCTCAAATGCTCCACCCACCTCGGCCTCCCAAAGTGCTGAGATTACAGGTGTGTGCCACTGCACCCAGCCTATGTTTGCTTGTAAAGAGCTTCAGCTTTACCTCTTATGTTTAGGTCTCAAATCATCTTCACTTAATTTTTTTATATGGTTGGTAGGGGTTCAGCTTATTTATTTTATTTTGAGATGGAGTTTTGCTCTTGTTGCCCATGTTGGAGTGCAATGGTGCAGTCTCGGCTCACTGCAACCCCTGTCTCCTGGGTTCAAGCAGTTCTCCTACCTCAGCCTCCTGAGCAGCTGTGATTACAGGCATGAGCCACCACGACTGGCTCATTTTGTATTTTTAGTAGAAATGGGGTTCTACCATGTTGATCAGGCTGGTCTTGAACTCCCAACCTCAGGTCATCCATCCATCCATCCACCTCAGCCTCCCAAAGTGTTGGAATTAGAGGCATGAGCCACTGCACCCAGGATCTTTTTTTTTTTGAGACAGAGTCTCACTCTGTCTCCTAGGCTGGAGTGCAGTGGTGTGATCTCGGCTCACTGCAACCTCCGCCTCCCATGTTCAAGTGATTCTTCTGCCTCGGCCTCCCACGTAGCTGCGACTAGAGGCACACGCCACCACACCTGGGTAATTTTTGTATTTTTAGTAGAGACAGGGTTTCACCATATTGGCCAGGCTGGTCTGGAACTTCTGACCTTGTGATCCACCCATCTCAGCCTCCCAAAGTTCTGGGATTATAGGCATGAACCACCACACCTGGTCAGGTCTTTTATTCTTTTGCATGTTGAAATCCAATTTTCCCAGCAACAGTTATTGAAAAGATATCTATTACTTCACTGAATGCTGTCGGCACCCTTGTCAAATATCACTTGACCATATATTTGAGGATTTGTTTCTGCGCTCTGATTCTTGTTTTTTGAAACAGACTCTCGCTCTGTCACCCTGGCTAGAGTGCAGTGGCATGATCTTGGCTCACTGCAACCTCTGCCTCCCGGGTTCACACGATTCTCCTGCCTTAGCCTCCTGAGTAGCTCAGAATACAGGCACACACCACCACACCATGTTGGCCAGGAGGCTGGTCTTGCACTCCTGACCTCAGCTGATCCACCCATCTCGGCCTCCCAAAGTGCTGGGATTACAGGCGTGAGCCACCACACTTGGCCGAGCTCTTGATTCTACTGCATTGGTCTATATGTCTATCTGCATGCTTGTACCATGCTTTATTTATGAGTGAATGAATGACGGGCTTACTCTGTCCTCCAGGCTGAAGTGCAGTGGTGTGATCATGGCTCACTGCAGGCTCTAGCTCCCAAGCTCAAGTGATCCTCCCACCTCAGCCTCCCAAGTAGTTGGGACTAGAGGTGCAGACCACCATGTTTGGCTAATATTGGTGTTTTTTTGTATGTGGCTTTTTGGTTTTTTTTTTGTTTGTTTGTTTGTTTTTTGAGACAGAGTCTTACTCTGTTGCCCAGGCTGGAGTGCAGTGGCATGATTTCAGCTCACCACAACCTCTGCCTCCCAGGTTCAAGCGATTCTCTTGCCTCATCCTCCTGAGTAGCTGCAATTACAGGGGCCTGCCACCCTGCCTGGCTAATTTTTGTATGTTTAGTAGAGATGAGGTTTCACCATGTTGGCCAGACTGGTCTCCAGCTCCTGACCTCAGGTGATCCACCTGCCTTGGCCTCCTGTAGTGCTGGAATTACAGGTGTCAGCCACTGTGCCTGGCCTGTGTTGGTGTTTTTTATAGAGATGGGGTTTCACTACGTTGCTCAGGCTGGTCTTGAATGCCTAGGCTCTAGTGATACACCCACCTCAGCTTCCCAAAGTGCTGGTCTTACAGGCATGAGTCATCGTGCCTGGCCTATGTATTTTATTTGGATACGGGGTCTCACTCTGTTGCTCAGGCTAGAATCATACTCCTGGGCCCAAGTGATCTTCCACCTCAGCTTCAGACTAGCCCAAGTTTTTCAACTTTGTTCTTTTCTTAGATTGTTTGGACAACTTGGGGTCCCATGCATTCACATGAATTTTAGGATAGATTTCTGTAGACTTCTTTAGGTAGTGCTGACATCTTAATAGTATTAAGTCTTCCAATCCACGAACATAGGATGACTTTACATTTATGTCTAGTTTCTTTCAGCAATACTTTATAGTCTTCAAAGTACAAGTCTTTCCCTTCCTTGAAGCAAGGCATAATGGCACACACTTTTAGTCCCAGCTACTCAAGAAGGTGATCACTTGAGTCTGGGAATTCTAGACCAGCCTGGGCAAAGTAGTGCGATTCCAGATCTAAAGTGTTTAAAGGCCGAGGGAGAAATGATGAGGATGTTAATAAAAGTGATGTTCCCCCGTAGGCTGGCGGGCTGGCAGGTAGGCCTCCTGCACCAGCAGGAAACATCTGTCAGCCTGTGTGTAGAGGGTCTAAGAAACCAGGCTGGAGTCAACTCCAGAGGGACCAAAGGAAAGTATTTTCCATCTAACTTCTTTGATGGGAAGGGTCCTTAAGCTCCAGTTTTGGGGAATATTTGAACCACAAGCCAGGAAGAATGCTGGCTGGGCACGAGTGAGCCTCCAAAGAGGGCCCAAATTAGTACTCAAAGACAACTCAGAAAAGGAGGCAGCTGGGCCTCCAGGTCTCACTTCACACCGAGTGCTGCCTTACCACCAACAGGTAAGTGCCAGGATGCACTTGAGGCCCCCTCAGCTGTCTGACAGCTGCAGGGCACAGCAGTGTGCCAGCCAGATGGCAGACTTCTCTGGCATGGGAGCTGCCTGCTCTAGCGCTTGAAGGTGCCAAGGGAGAGGCAGGACTTGGGTCAGTCCCTTCTAGCCAGGAACTAGGCAAACATTACAGGGGAAAAATATCCCTGAGCTGGTGATGGAGTGGGGGCAGTATAGCTGGATCTGAGTATGGAATGAGATGCATTCTGGGGATGAGCTAGACAGTGCTCTGGAAGGCTGCAACAGGGTCAAGCTGGAAGATTCTGAGGGTGATTTCTTGCTAAAAATGTCTAACCTGAAACTAAGCAAGTCTCTGGGCCTAATCTGCAGTTTATAGGAAAAACAGGAGATAAGGAACAAGCTAAATGACAGTGTGAAGACAGACAAGTGTGAATGTGGAACATCCTCTGAGAAAATCATCCTGGCTGGAGGGGCTCAATGCCTATAAGCCCAGTGCTTTGGGAGGCTGAGTGGGGAGGATTACTTGAGACCAGGAGTTCAAATCTAGCCTAGTCAACATGTCATAGTAAATAGTAAAAAATGAAAACAAAAGTATATGGAAATAAGCTTGTTATATTGGTAAAATCCCTATTCTTTATACTTAAAATGAATCAAGTATTCAGTTTTGGGGATCTTGAGTTTCCCAAAGGAATTATATGATAGCATTTTACAACATCCTTCATCATTGGATTTTGCAGTAAGATTATGAAGAGGGTCAGCCATTTGTGGGATGGGGGAACTACTTGAGGGATTAATTAGAAGATAAAGGGATGCCCTTGGGGAAACAGAGTTGTCTGTTGAAGCATCTGTCAGCATTGTCCGGTTTTCCCATCCTTAGTCTAAAAGCAAATTTCACTTGTGAATGTGTGTAGACAGCTTTCCAGCACCACTGCTCCACATTCGTGAATTGGTTAGCATCTGTGTGAAGATTCTGTGCTGATGTGAGGACACTGTCTGAAAAGACTGACTATATAAAGGAAGTCGGTTTGGCGGCTCATGTGGTACCCTGACTTGACTTCTTTCCTCCGCCTGCACACCTGCAGGGACTCTGGTAACATGTAGGTGGCATAGGCTTTGTGTACACAATTGTGGTTTGCCCTTAGTGTTTTTATTCCCACTCAATTTAATAGAGAAATGAAAGTGCTGATACTAAGGATAATTAGCAAAGATCACAAATGTAATATCATTGAGGCCAGGCACAGTAGCTCAAGCCTGTAATTCCAGAACTTTGGGAGGCTGAGGCAGGCAGATCACTTGAGGTCAGGAGTTTGAGGCCAGCCTGGACAGTATGATGGAACCCAGTTTCTACTAAAAATATAACAAAAAATAAAAAATGAGCCAGGCATGGTGGCACTCACCTGTAATCCCAGCTACTCAGGAGGCTGAGGCAGGATAATCGCTTGAACCCAGGAGGCGGAGGTTGCAGTGAGTTGGGATTGCACCATTGCACTCCAGCCTTGGTGACAAGAGTGAGACTCCGTCTCACAAACAAAACAAAAGCACAGTCAAAGGGTGCGTCTGCAGATAAAGGTGTGATGAAGTCTGAATTCTGCTTTTGCTAGAAGGGCATGTTGATCTGGTGCCTAGGCTGTTGCACACTGTCAGTCCTTGGGTTAGGGTCAAACAGCTGTCCCTCATGCTGTGAATTGCTCCAAAGCACTGGGGCCTGCCAGAGCAAAAATGATCCCAAGATGCCCTTAGGGCTGTTCCTTCTGTGACCCAGTGGTGCCCCTCTGGGAATTTATCTGAAGGGAAGAGGCAGATAAATGCACAATAACACACATAGAGCAGTACTCATCAACAATATATTAGATGAAAAAAGCCTTTGAGTTGTATAGTGGAGTAGTGTTTGTGTGAGCCTATCATTGTAAAAGCACATAGAACTACTTCCATGAGCCTACATCTGTATGTATATATGCTGTGTGGTGAGATTAGAAGTGATTTTCACTCACTTGGTTATCTGAATGCTTTTATATTAACCTTTATACCTGGTGGGTGAAACCCTTCCCCATTTGAAGAAGAGAGATTTTAAGGAAATAACATTTAGCATAGCACATTAGAGGCTGGAATATGTAGAGCTCTGACATGTCCCCAATGCTGAGTGCCTGGTCTGGGGGGCCTTCCGGCTCCTGGCCCTCATACGTCACCATTACGTCTTCCCTGCAGACTGCAATAAGGTCACTGATCAGTGCCTGTCCTTCTTCAAACGCTGTGGAAACATCTGTCATATTGACCTGAGGTACTGCAAGCAAGTCACCAAGGAAGGCTGTGAGCAGTTCATAGCCGAGATGTCTGTGAGTGTCCAGTTTGGGCAAGTGGAAGAAAAACTCCTGCAAAAACTGAGTTAGTCCAAGGACAAGTATGTAAATATGGGGTGGGCTCTGGGAGGGGGAAAGACTTTACAAAAATGAGGGCTTTTATTTTCCACTTGGAACTTGGGACAACAGACCACAAAGCAATTCCATTTTGCAAGTCTTTCCAAGGGAGAAGCTGTTCAACCACCCGTTTGGGGGATGTGTGAGCCGACACTTTCCTTTGCTCTAAGTCGTAACTGCACTGCTTTCTGGACCATTTCTAAGGTGGCTTTTATAAGAAGACATTCCCGTCGGAGAGGAGGGTGGACTGTGGAGAAATTCTCATACTGAAGCGTGAGCTTAGGAGTTTCTGTTGGTGGTGGTGGTGGTGTTTTGAACACTTCATTCCTTGCAACTCTGAGGTTTTGGGTGTTGACATCAAGTGGACCACACACCACATCTGCTGCCGTCTTGACACACTTTTTGTTTGGTTTTGTTACATCTTACATTATGCAGAACTATTTTTGTACAAATTGTTTAAAAGTTATTTATGCAAGGTTTGAATGCATACCAGTGTTTTTATTGTTTTGAGATTGCCAATTTTCCTGATTTCCTTAAGGTAGGAGAGAACTTAACATGTACTTCATTGACACAACCCATCTACGAATGTGCCCAGATCTAACAAAGCAGGCTAAGACCTTCCAGTTAAAAGCATGTTTAATTGGAAGTTGAGAGCCTGCTTTGTACCTCAAGAGTTTCATGAGCATGTTGTGGATAAATGTAAATTATAGTCGAAGTAAGATACTTTGCCAAGTTTCCTCTGTAGAGAATTCACTTTTCTCAAATTTTAAAATTTCGACTTCAGCCTTTGCACTCAGGAGGGTCTGCTCCAGCATGAGCTCTTGTACTTACATAGATCTAATTTATACAGTGAGTCAAGACGTAGAATAAATTCTCCCACATAGCCTTTCTTTTCGTTTTTTCTCTCCTCTGAAGTGTGGGTTGAGTTCTCATTTAGGTTTGTAACATGGCTATTTCCTAGTTGTAAGGTTCTGCATTTATAAGTGCCATTGTTGTAAGGTGGTGTTTCCTAGACCTTCCCTGATTCGATTTTACCTTTGTTGAGTTTGTATAAACAATTGTACAAAAAAAAAAACAAAACACTCTTGAACTTGGAGGGTTTTTGTTCTAGGAATAGACTAGAAGTTTAAGCCCAGAGTCAGTAAACACTCTTTTGAGGCCCAAACAATGTAATTTCTGATTCACCTGAGAAATGCAGCAGCCCTGTGGTATATCATTTTTCTTCTTCAGAAAGATATCTGTTTCTGGCTAATAAAGGTAATGGGGAAAGAACCATGCTCTGACAACAGCCACAGGTAGGAATTAGACACAGACTTCTTTAAGAAGAGTTGTTCATCTGTCTATGTGCCTCTTACCACACAAAATTACTTCCACGGCTACTTTGCCATTACCTTTGCCTAAAAGTTCCCCAGATTTGGGGTACAGTGGGAGCAACCTCAGGAGGCTGCATCCTGTACAGGTAACCTTGGGCCATGGTGGCTGTAGGAAACACTTGGTCATGAGGTGGCTTCCCCAAGCGGCAGATGCAGAAACGAGAAATAATTTTATATTACAGAATTTTTTTTTCAAGACAGGACCCTGCTGGCAATGTCATACTCACATACAGAAACAACTGCTCTAGTGAAGCTGAAGATGGAGAAGGTTAACCAACTTACTTCCTCAGTGATTAAGAGCAATGTAAGACTTTGGCGCTGTGGAACAAGCCTTTCCTGCTGGTGGCCAAGTTTTATATTTGTACCTTTTATTTTTGCCATGGCAAAACTGTTTTAATTAAAATGAGACAGGCCAGATGGAGTGGATCTAGCACTTTGGGAAGCCAAAGCGCGGGTGGGTCACCTGAGGTCAGGAGTTTGACACCAGCCTAACATGGTGAAACCCCATCTCTACTAAAATTACAAAAATTAGCCAGCAGTAGTGGTACACACCTGTAGTCCCAGCTACCTAGGAGGCTGAGGCAAAACTGCTTGAACCCAGGAGGTGGAGGTTGCAGTGAGCTCAGATGGTGCCACTGAATTCCAGCCTGGCAACAGAGCAAGACTCCATGTCGATTTAAAAA
>NW_016107484.1:351650-357932 GCF_001604975.1 Cebus imitator | reverse complement strand
TCTCCTGTTAATTTAAATCGAGACCCTTGATGACTCAATCTAAAGACACCTGAAGCCACTGTACCCCAGAATTTAACTCAGGAATCCACTTTATTCTATGGTTTATGAAAATGTGACTTTCCTTTGTAAGTCTGATTGTCCAACATGCAATGTCTTCATGAATGGTAATGTTTGTTTTCTTGACAGCCTAAGTTCTCCAAACATTAATAATATAGCTACCTTGACACCCAGTAAAGTCATCCTCTTCCAATTGCTTTAAGGTTAATTGCTGTGAATGGCTCCTGTAGTCACTCAGTAGCTAAGACTGAGACTTGTGGCTGCAATCGGGACTGGTTAAGGGAAGTAGGCCTCAGGGTTAGAAGGCAGTGTGTCTCCTCTAAGGGTTCCTGGAGTACACAGGTCTGCTTGGGAGGAACTGTCAGGGCTGGGGATCTGAGCCACCACAGGATGTGCAATACAGCAGAGACACAGCAGATCTCCAGTTTCAGGATAGGTCACTATATAGTGCAGTGGCCATAGATGAACTCCTCCTAAGAGTACTGAACAACCCAGTTTTTTCAGTACAAACCCACGGTCTCCGTGCAGGCCTTTTATTTTTTTTTTTTTGAAACCGAGTTTTGCTCTTGTCCAGGCTGCAGAGCAGTCGCGCAATCTTGGCTCACTGCAACCTCCACCTTCCCAGTTCAAGCAATTCTCCTGCCTCAGGCTACAAAGTAGCTGGGACTACAGGCACCTGCCACTAATTTTTGTATTTTTAGTAGAGTTGGGGTTTCACTCACCATGTTGGCGAGGCTGGTCTTGAACTCCTGACCCTGACGTGATCTGCTGGTCTCTGCCACCCCAAGTGCTGGGATTACAGGTGTGAGTCACAGCGCCCAGCCCTTTTATTTTTAAAATGAGCCAAAGATAAGGCCAGCCAAAGTTAAATGCTACAAGCAACCACTCTGAGCCCACACACCATGTCTGATGAAGTAACGAGAGGACCATAAACCCAAGGGAATGCTTGCTGTGTCAAATCACAGATTAGTAACCTAAAGGCTCTGTCCCTTCCTCTAGGGAATTTGATGTTTACAAAGGAAGACACCATGGCACCTCAAATGACATCCTTTCATATTGTGAAGATGGGATAGAGACTTCACGGTATTCCACTGCAGACTGAGAATTTTATCCATATGACATGCATGACCTATTCAAAAAATGTACTTAAAGCAGCGTGGGGTTGGGTTCAGTGGCTTATACCTGTAACCCCAGCACTTTGGGAGGCCAAGGCGGGCAGATCTCCTGAGGTCAGGAGATCGAGACCAGCCTGGCCAACATGGTAAAACCTTGTCTCGACTAAAAGTACAACATTAACCAGGATTAGTAGCATGCACTTGTGATTCCAGCTACCCAGGAGGAGGGGGCAGGAAAATCGCTTGAACCTGGGAAGCAGAGGTTGCAGTAAGCCGAGATTGCGCGACTGTGCTCCAACCTGGGCAAAAGAGCAAGACATTGTCTAGGGCGGGGGGGGGGGGAGTTTAAAATTACCCAGACATGGTGATGTGCATCATATGCCAGTTCCTGGGGAGGCAGAGGTGGGAGGATTGCTTGAGCCCAGAAGTTAAGACTATAGTAAGCTATGATGCCACTGTACTCTGCCTGCAAAATGGGGGTAGAAAGGCATGCCAGTCTAAAAATTCAAATTCCAGGGGGAAATGCTTGCCCTCTGCCAAACAAGCCAATTTCCGTGTATCAAGCTTTTTAACACTAAAAATTTCTGTTGTCTGGCTAGTAAACCAGGGTTACTTCAAACTGCTCTTTAAAATAATCCACTAAGCATTTTCTACTTTTTATAAAGAAGCCACTGAAACACAATACACAAATCTAAGACTAAACATTAAACTTTTTAAAGCTAAGACTATGTACAAATCTGAATTTTTGAACTTAATTTAGACAAAACCAGCACCTACTGCCTAGCTTCTATGGCCTGGATTTAAAGACTTCCCACGACCAAGTTATCAATTTGGAGGAAATGTTAAAATTTCCAGAGTCTTGGCTGGGTGTGGTAGCTCATGCCTGTAATCCCAGCACTTTGGGAGGCCAAGGTGGAAGGATCATGAGGTCGGGAGTTCAAGGCCAGCCTGACCAATATGGTGAAACCCTGTCTCTACTGAAAATATAAAAATTAGCTGGGCCTGGTGGTGGGTGCCTGTAATCCCACCTACTCAGGAGGCTGAGGTGGGGGAATTGCTTGAACCTGGGAGGTGGAGGCTGCAGTGAGCCGAGATAGTGCCACTGCACTCCAGCCTGGGTGACAGAGTGAGATACTTCAGCTCAAAAAAAAAAAAAAATTTCCAGTGTCTCATGAAAAATATAGACAAAGTACAGTGCCCACAAAGCTCTAGCAACTTATGCTGCTTCTATAGGGAAGTAGTGACCTGCTTAACAACCGAGGAGGCCCTGATTTACACGCTTTGACCTTCAAAACCAGAAAAGAGAAATGTTATTATCTTTACAGTTAGCCACACAAACTTTCTGTCCAAAGCACAGGGACATCTGCCTCCTGAAATTCACAGGTATCTTCAGTTCTGTTGACTGACTAGTAGATTCTGAGCACCCGAGGGCATGTGTGTTACTCACTGCAGAGTCAGGAGGTAAGACTCTCAGAAGCGAGGCATTTCTCAAAAACATCTGCCCACTCCCAACTGCACTGAATTCAGTTGGTCTCAACCATCCCGAATCAAGTCAAGTTGGACCTAAAAGAGATTTCGGAACATTTTTGCATAAGTTAATATCTCAAGTTTCTCATTTTTTGAGACAGAGTTTTACTCTTTCGTTCAGGCTGGAGTACAGTGGTGTGATCTCGACTCTCTGTCTTCTGGTTTCAAGCAGAAACCTCCCAAGTAGGTTGCCTCAGCCTCCCAAGTAGCTGGGATTATAGGTGCCCACTACCACGTCCAGTTAATTTTTGTTTTTTTTTGTAGAGACAGTGTTTCACCATGTTGGCCAGGCTAATCGCAAACTCCTGACCTCGTGATCCACCCGCCTTGGCCTCCCAAAGTGCTGGGATTACAAGCGTGAGCCACCATGCCTGGCTGAAGTTTCTCATTTCTTATGTGGTAGTGGAAGGGTTAAGAGCAACTCTGGTATTAGAGGTAGGTTCAAATTTTGCATAGCCACTTTTTAACCATGAGGTTTCAGACAACTCTGATTTATCAGGGTTCCCCATCTGAGAAGGGAGGCAATGTTTATTTCAGAATGTTGCTTTGAAGACTAGAGGCAACTACAGCTCCTAGCGCAATAACTGTACACAAGAAATAGCACATTAGTAATTAACCTTACTAACAGGAAACGTAAGCACTGTTGTTCATATGACACTGGTTTTTTTTTTTTTTTGAGACAAGGTCTAGCTCTATCACCCAGGCTGGAGTTCAGTGGCATGATCTTGGCTCACTGCAATCTCCACATCCAAGGCTAAAGCCATTCTCCCACCTCAGCCTCCCAAGTAGCTGGGCCTACCACACCTAATATTTTCATATTTTTTCTAAAGATGGGGTTTCACCATGTTGTCCAAGCTGGTCTTGAACTCGTGAGCTCAAGCATTCCTCCAACCTCAGCCTCAAAAGTGTTGGGGATTACAGGCATGAGCCACTGCGCCTGGCCCCCATGTGAATGTGACATCTTTGAAGGTACTCCCACCATCTCTTCTGAAGAGGGGTGCTAGACCAGTGTGCAGATCCCCATTCATGCTGTATGTTACTGATTTAGGAACTGACCAAGACAATGCAAACAACAGCTTTTAAAACTAATTTTATTCCTAAAGTTAAAATCAGCTAGCGGGTAGCACTGAAAATACACCTTCACTATACAAAACGGTGTAAACTGATTACACATTAATAAAGAATTTAGCACACACACTTCTAATAAAAGAAGCTAGATGCAGCCCTTGCTATAAAAAGCTATACCTGAACAAAAATGGACATGTGTAGTCTAAGGCCCTGGCAGTCGACTATAGAATATCAGTTGTTCCCAATTACGTTTAAATGCAGAAACAGCAACAATGTGGAAACTTACATTCATCAAATGTTAGTTAGCATTTAAAATATACATGACTAATAAAGTGAACATTCAGAGGAGCCCCTGCTCAGCATGTTCCATGTCGGCCACTTGTGGACACTGATCTCATCCAAAGAGGACAGAAGTTTCAAACATCTGAGCAGTTTAAGTTAAAAATAGGATGAAGGGGAAATAAGAGAACAGGGTAACTGTCCTCCAAAGACAGTAGTAGCTGATGCCCACATGGCGCAAACAGGCTGACTTCAATGAGTATTCACGGGATGGGTGATAAAGCCCAGCTGAACCTGGGAAGCTCATGTGTCCACAGGCAGACAGGCTCACAGCGTGGACCAAGGTTTCCACAACTCAGTATGGATCTTTCTGTCCCCAGTTAGTAGTGAAAATAATTTAAAAAAATAGTTTCAGCCTTTGAACAGTAACTTTCTAGTCCCTTCTGTGCATTGAAATGTTTGGGGTCAAGTTTGGGGGTGACTGTCCTGTTGAGGGGAGCCTCAGTTTTAGGACTTGAACACGTGCACGGCTCGCACCACATACTGCCGGCAGATGGGACACTCACTCATGCGCTTGCCACACTTGGTGCAGGTAACCATGTGCCCGCACTCCAGCAGGACACAGTCGATGACGGCATCCATGCAGATGCGACACAAGCTGTCATCTTCCTCATCTTGCAGCTGCAGCCGCTCGCCATCTGAAAGGCAACAGAGAGCTCAGGCCTCAGCCTCTGGCATGGCCAGCCGGCCAGCCTCCCAGTCTGAAGCTGAGCAACCACCTGCTGAGTGACCACTGCAGGCCCAGTACTACCCCAGTATTACACAAGAAGTAATCCCAGCTTCTCTGCACTTTGGTTCTCTCCACTAGAAATGGCAATGATAAAAGCTATACCTTGGGGTTTTGTAAATAAAATGCTTGAAGTGCCCAACAAATGTTAGCTATGTATTTCTATTTTATATCTTTGTCTAATTCAAGATGTTTGTGATAGGGATATATTACTTCTGTAACTAGAAAAATAAACCCTCAGCTGGTCTTCTGCACATGGGCTTTGGAGTCAGGATGCTACTGGAATTTCAACTGAGCTGCCCCAGCTTTGTATCCCTGGGAACATCACAGTCTCCAGAGCCTCATCTCAGTAGGAAAAGGAGCCTTAGCTCTCCCCCCATAGCAAAGTTAGGAATAACTGTGCATCCTTCCCACTCTAGCCTTAGAAGCATCTCAAGCCATCGTGTTCCTGGCCCTGCTAAAGTCTAACTTGAAGGAGATGGGCCATCCTGGCTCTTGGCCCACATTTACATCTGAGAAAATCCAGTCTGTGAATAAGAAAGATGAGTAAGTTAAAAAGGTTAACCCCAGCCTGAGATTTGGCCGCAGGGCTATGGATTTGGGTGCTTCCTTTTCTACAAGTCAGACATCAAAGGGAATCATGAATAGTTGGAACAGAATAGGAATTCAAGCTTGAAAGGTCAGTAGTCTCTAGATTTAAGAGAAGTGTTTCACTGCCATTCATGTCAAGAGATTCTTGTGATCTGGGGTCTTAGTTCATGGCCTATGACTACCCTTGTGTGGACCTGGGGAGAAAGGATCTATGGGATGAGATGGCAGATAAGTCAACAGAGAAGACAACAAGCAACTCAAGATGAAATCAGAGTGGGCCTTGGTCTTCCCTTCTGTGTGGAGGGTTCCTTCCACTCTTTAGCATTAAGGAAAGCAGAGGAGCCAGCATCTTGTCAGGGAAGTGGGAACAATCTTGGTATCAGTGACTTGGAGCCAGTCAAGTAAGGAAAGATGCCAGCTGTGCTCAAAACCAAATGTATGTTCTTAGATTAAGCAGTGAGTTAATGGAGAAAGACACTGGAAACCCAAGCTGTCATGGCCTCCTACACCATAAACTACTTAAGAGTGGGAGTGGCCCCAGCCAGCAGCCACTGGCTGATGAAGATTCCTGCATCTACCATTGTGATCATCTTAGAAGTAGGTGTGCCAAAATACTTTGTGCATATTCTGGGAATAAACCTGTTCATCAATAAATGCTATATTATAAACCAGCTTTTAAAGAAGAAAAGATGATAAAAGTTAATGATGGGAGTGCTATTTAAGCTAGATAGGATCATAAGATGTTAGTCTGAACACCACTGAGGGCTAGGCATGGTGGCCCATGCCTAGTTCAGCACTAGTCTGGGCAACACAGTGAGACCCTGTCTCAATTTAAAAATATTAAGTGTGTGTGTGTGT
>NW_016107484.1:337631-351411 GCF_001604975.1 Cebus imitator | reverse complement strand
CGGGGTTTCACCGTGTTGACCAGGATGGTCTCGATCTCTTGACCTCGTGATCCACCCGCCTCGGCCTCCCAAAGTGCTGGGATTACAGGCTTGAGCCACCGCGCCCGGCCCATATATTATTTTTTTTAAATTGAAAAAGAAATAATAAACACAACTGAATTATTTTTTTCTTGTCCATAAATGCTCTGTGGCTTGATTGTCTTACCAGCTGAGAGACAATTTCTGTGCTAAATTTCATCAATATATAGTTCAGAAGTTTTTCTTCTGTTTTTGTTTGTTTGGAGATAGTCTTGCTCTGTCACCCAGGCTGGAGTGCAATGGTATGACTATGCTCACTGCACACTCAAGCAATCCTCCCACCTCAGCCTCCCCAGTAGCTGGGACCACAGGCTGGAGCCACCACACCAGGGTTTTTTGTTTGTTTGTTTTGTTTTTTTGTGTAGAGATAGGATCTCCCTATGTTGCCCAGGCTGGTCTCAAACTCCTTGGGCTCAAGTGATCCCCTCACCTCAGTCTCCCAAAGTCCTAGAATTACAGGTGTGAGCCACCATGCCCAGCCTAATTCAGAAGTTCTTAACCTCAGCTTTTTGTGACTTACACAGAAATCTACAAATAGTTGATGCTAAGAACTATGTAACATCTGGGATATAGGGAATTTCCCCCTACTGTTAGATTTAAAAGTTACAGTTGAGAGAACCAAGGTACTGGCTGGCCAAAAAGGCATTAGTGAGAAAATATGCATTTTTACAGCGACAAGGAATTTAATTAGGGTTCTAACAAATAGTAAGAAAAACCAAATTGAATAATTTTTTTTTTTTCTTTGAGATGAAGTCTTGCTCTGTCTTCAGGCTGAAGTGCAGTGGTGCAATCTCAGCTCACTGCAACCTCTGCCTCTGGGTTCAAGCGATTCCCCTGCCTCAGCCTCCTAAGCAGCTGGGACCATAGGCACACACCACCACACCCAGCTAGTTTTTTGCATTTTAGTAGAGACGGGGTTTCATCATGTTGGCCAGGATGGTCTTGATCTCCTGACCTCGTGATCCACCCACCTCGGCCTCCCAAAGTGCTGGGATTACATGCGTGAGCCACCATGCCCGGCCCAAATTGAATAATTTTCTAACTCACTTGGTATTGGTGGTCTCACAGCCATAATGAACATCACATAATGAAATTACTACTTTACAGGTCTATAAACAGGCTCATGTAACTGATAGTAAAAAGGTACACAGCTTTCTCAAAAATAAATTTGACTCGTGACAGAAACAACTCAGTTTTTAAAAGCCTAAGGAAAAATACTATGGGGAAAAAATGAAAAGATAAACCTACAGGACTTTTGGTTTTCTTCATTCTCTTTGTATAACCGGTTTACTTTCTCTACCAGTTCCCATTTTTCACAACAGCCAGAATAGTTGACAAAATTCCGAGCCAGAATTTCCTTCAGCTGGCGCACGCTCATCCCTTCCACATCATCAAGGCTTGACAAGTCAGACAGCGAAGCTCTCACTCTCTCCTTGGAGAGCCCAGGGGTCTGAAACCACAGAGCATCCATTATCCCTGGACCCACAAGTCCAGACCCCCCCTCACCCTAAACTCACCACTGGCCCTGAATATTCTCCCAGCCATCTCGGCAGTCCTAAAAGTGTTTTAGTATACTGTCCTACTTTCAAACCAGAAGAAACATCTGTACTAATCTAGAGAAAGTTCACAGGGCCCCCCTCCCTTCCTATCAGGGTGACATGTCAGGGAAACCAAATTTTATAGGTTGCCTCACCCGATCATCCGCGTTTTCTTCTTCTTCGTCGTCATCCTCATCATCGTCATCATCATCTGTGTTTGCTGAAGTTATTTCACTTTGTACCTACGCTTACACAACGTATCTGATTAGGTCAGGAATCAATCCATATTTATCACTAGAGAAAAACCTTTCCATCGATGCTCGCCATGATGACGTGAAAGCCCGCATAATCCACATCTTTGGATTCTGAATGCTGCTGCCCCTTCCAAAGAGTTAGGCCCTACAAGACTGCATGAAGAACCTACCTTCCAGAAAGTTAGCTCAAAACACAAATTTCCGTGTGTAAAGTTATAAAATCGAACCAGAGTATTAACTCCCTGAGGAATGTCCCATAATGGAATGCCAAAACCATTAAGGATATGGGATGGAACTGTGTCATTATCGAAGTACCACAGGTGGCTAGTTTAACTGGAGCCTATATGAGGCAGAGAGAAAAAAGCTAAAGCTCTGACAGGTCAGCCCAAGCATGAGGGGATCTGATTTGAAAGATCTCAGTCCTACCTCAGCCTCCTTAGACAATCTAATTCCACTGAAGGCTTTCTAGACTTCTTCATTGATGGCTGAGGCTAATTCTAATTTTCAAAATTTTTCAATAATCAGAACTCTTGAGGAAAAACAAATCTCTTCAGTTTGTGTTTATGTACCTTTTTTTAACATAGTTTCTTTTGACCATATTTTGACAACAGCTCTACAATAAGCTAGGTCAGTTCCCAATTTCAAATATTCCACCCCACTAATTCCCAGGCACCATATTATAGCATCCAACAATCCACACCACCCAAATGGTGGTGTATACCCAAAAGGGGTACATGAGTCAGGTATGCCTTATGTTTGCGGCACAAATATGCCAGTTCTCATTTGGGAGAACAAAACTCCTGGCTTGAGGCCGGGCGCGGTGGCTCACGCCTGTAATCCCAGCACTTTGGGAGGCCGACGCGGGTGGATCACGAGGTCAAGAGATCAAGACCATCCTGGTCAACACGGTGAAACCCCGTCTCTACTAAAACTACAAAAAATTAGCTGGGCATGGTGGCGCGTGCCTGTAATCCCAGCTACTCAGGAGGCTGAGGCAGGAGAATTGCCTGAATCCAGGAGGCGGAGGTTGCGGTGAGCCAAGATCACGCCATTGCACTCCAGCCTGGGTAACGTGAGTGAAACTCCGTCTCAAAAAAAAAAAAAAAACAACCAAAAAAAAAAAAAAAAAAAAAAAAAAAAAAAACCGCCTGGCTTCGACTTAGCTAAGTTAGACTACAGTATGTGTTCTTGACGACTGCGACACATTCTGAGAAATGTATCATTTAGCAATTTTGTCATTGTGCAAACATCACAGCGTACTTCCACAAACCTAGATGGTATAGCCTGCTACACTTTTAGGCTATAGGGCATAGACGGCTACAGATCCTGTACATCATGTTACTGTACTGAATACTGTAGGCAGCTACAATACAGTAATAAGCATTTGTGCATCTAATATCTAAACACAAAGTACAGTAAAAATACATTATAATCTTACAGGACCACTGTCATGTATGTGGTCTATCATTGACGAAAATATTATTAGAGGGCACAGGACTACATTTAGAAGGCAATTAGACCAAATTTCCCTCTGCATTTATTCATTTACTAATTAAGAGACAGTTTTGGCCAGGTGCAGTGGCCCATGCCTGTAATCCTAGCAGCACTTAGGCCAAGGTGGATGGATCACCTGAGGTCAGGAGTTTGAGACCAGCCTGACCAACATGGTGAAACCCCATCTCTACTAAAAATACAAAAATTAGCTGGGCGTAATCCTAGCTAAAAGAGGGTCTGTAATACTAGCTACTCAGGAGACTGAGGCAGGAGAATTGCTTGAACCTGGTGGGGCAGAGGTTGCAGTCAGGTGAGATTGCGCCACTTCACCCCAGCATAGGCAAGAGTAAGACTCCATCTCGAAAAAAAAAAAGATAGTCTTGCAACGTTGCCCAGGCTGGGGTACAGTGGCTATTCACAAGTGCGATTATGGTACACCTACAGCCTCGAACTCCTGAACTAAAGCAATCCTACTGCGTCAGCCTCCCAAGTAACAAACTGCAGGCTCATACCACCGCATCCAGCTTTCCTCTGCTTTTAATAACCCCCTTCTTCAGAGAAGAAAATTAAATGTGAAAAAATTTGTTCAAAACATTTCTTTCAGCATTTTAGAATCACTCAGGTACAAGTAAATATTAATTACAAATCCTTACATGTTATTCAATCAGGATGCCCAAGGACTTCATTGGGACAATATTATTAATTACAATTAGTAAATCACTACATGTTTTCTGTGATTCAGATGGCTCTTTCACTAACTGAATTAGAACAATTTCACTGTAGCAAGGCAAACGGGCATTAGGCTAACTTACACTACGTGTTGTTTCTATGGTCCCTGACACTTGTACTAACAGCCCTACCCTACAAATGTGTATGTGCTACTATTTCACAGCCATTTCTTCAACAGTTAGTGTCTAACTATACAAGACAGAGAAACTAAGGCCAAGAGACTGATGAGCTATTTTGGGATCTTTCAGACAGCAGACTTTGGAGCTACCTAGCACCTCAGCACTGAGACTATACATCAGAACAGCCTTTAAGTGCAGACTTCAGCTGGATGTGGAAGCTCTGCTCCAGCATATGACTTTGAAGTTTATCAGAAGCCATCAAGCACTAAAGGCCCCACCATATATGGCCAAGAGTAAGCGTGCCAGGCCCTGGGTATAATTAGTTACCCCCTCGTACCTGTGCCGAGACTCCAGATCTGAATGTCTGGTCTCCATCCATAAGCTCTCCCTGAAACGAAGACATAGTAGCAGAGGGGGCTGTATAGTTTGAAAAAAACGAACGTGTAAAAAAGCTAGAAGTCTGGGACCTTGAAGAATTCAGACTGCTTGTGTCCATGTCGTCCTCAGAGCCTAGTCCATGATGGCACAGTACTAAATCTACCAAGTCTTCTTTTTCACGACAAGTATCTATGGGTATATTTCTCAGAATGAGATACTGCCGTAGATCCTTCACCTTCAGTCGCATTAACTGAGGGCGCTGAAAAGCTGTTTCTTGTAGTAAGTGACAAGTAGAACATCTACGGAGATTTTCTTGTAAGACTGAACAAACAGAGCAAAAATCCTTCTTGCAGTCACAGCAAACATGCTGAAAAAAGAAAAGCATTTAATAACAAGATATGAACCATTATGAAAACATGAATTTTCTGCCTTCTATTAAAATTTAATTTTAGTTCTTAACGAAGTCCCCAGTGGCACTAGACTATTTCCACAGGCATTTTCATGTTCCAAAAGCCATGAAAATCAAAATAGTCATTGCTAAGGCAGTTTGAATTCACGGACGTTCTAACATAGCACTTTAAGAAAAACGCACTCTTGTGTTAATGAATTAAAACCTTTCCACCCCATGGTATAAACATGTAATTAACAAAACAGAGCTTGAACCACATGGAGCAGAAAGTATAATCACTAACACTTTTCCTGGTCTTTTCCTACATGAACAATTTCCCCCATTTAAAGAGCAAAAGACAAAAAGCATAACACAGACAGATGGAAAGAGAATGGTAACTGATCTCTCAAGGTCAATCCCAGAAAATACAGAACCCCACTAATACAGTAATCTGTAAACTATACAGCCTCATCACAGCCATGCTACTAGAGAAGCTTAGAGGGCACTAAGATGTGGTCGTTTCTGCTCGGTGCACTGTTCTCACAAGCTAACATTTTTTTTTCCTTAAGACTAAACTAATGATCAAAGAGAGCAAGGAGGCCTAGTAATATGATGGTTCTCTGAATGACTTTCTACCTTAGTGAAAACAACTGTTAGCCTAAGCATTTTTTATTTATTTATTTATTTATTTATTTTTTGAGACGGAGTTTCGCTCTTGTTACCCAGGCTGGAGTGCAATGGCGCAATCTCGGCTCACCGCAACCTCCGCCTCCTGGGTTCAGGCAATTCTCCTGCCTCAGCCTCCTGAGTAGCTGGGATTACAGGCACGCGCCACCATGCCCAGCTAATTTTTTGTATTTTTAGTAGAGACGGGGTTTCACCATGTTGACCAGGATGGTCTCGATCTCTTGACCTCGTGATCCACCCGCCTCGGCCTCCCAAAGTGCTGGGATTACAGGCGTGAGCCACCGCGCCCGGCCCTAGCCTAAGTATTTTATGTTGAATCTCAAGAGTAGTTAATTTACTGCATTCATTTCTTCATTTGAAAGTTAAGGTAAGGGAAACTTTTTTGAAACTTGAATCAGTTACAGTATGTCATTTCTAAACAAAACTACAGACTAATAAATTTCCTACTTTAGGAAATAAGCATCATCATGAATAAAATGATACCAACAGGTTTGGGAGAAAGGATGCGTGAACATGAAAAATAACGTCTAGTCAGAAAACTTGAGCAGTAACATAATCCTTCCAATTAAGCATTTTTCTAGAAGGAAAATGGCTAATGGAACTAAGCTTTTGTTATATATATATGTATATATACACACACACATATACACACACACACACACACACACACACACACACGCACATATATATGCATTTTTTTTTTTTTACTTTATTTATCTTTTAAAGATGAGGTTTCACCATGATGGCCAGGCTGGTCTTGAATGCGTGACCTCACGTGATCCACCCACCTTGGCCTCCCAAAATGCTAGGATTAGAGGCGTGGGCCACCGTGCCCAGCCAGCTTTTGATATTTTAATAAACAGAAATGAAAATTCACTAGCCATTCAAAATAATCTACAATCAAGAATTCTGACCCATGTGTCTTGTTATGTAACATTTCATCCAACTCACCTTCTTTCTAAAGACTGAAAATGAAAGTCCACAGGCTTTGCAAACTATGTTGGGCCCTTCCGTAGCTGCTGGTGGGTAGGTGGAAAAATCAGGGTTTGGTGTAAATCTGAATGGACCGGTGGCTCCTGCAAATCCTGACTGCTGGCCCCTGACAGCTCCAGTTCCCATGACTTCATTCAGCAGCCCACAGCACGAAGCCCACATAGACGTGGCACCCGCCTAAAAAGGAACACAAATCCCACAGTTTAAAGCTAAGTGGAATCTGGACTCTCTGGAATCCTCAGGGAATGCTATTCTAGAGAGGTAAGTTTGCCCTAAATAACTTTTAGATTACTGTATTCCTCTGGGCACTGAAATTTCAAGCCATTTGGAAATAAGTAATTTTCTGGTATTTCTAAAGAATATCTGGCATTGGCAATACCCATAATCTCTTATTAAACAAAAGGAAAAGAACATGATCCAAATTTTACCAAACAAAAAAACCTTCATACCCACCTAAAACAGATACATGTACACACACATTAAGAAAAAAAAAGGCTGGACAAAAGTCTATCCTGCACTATATTTGGGATATGCATATACTAAAAATTCGTCATTTTTCATCTGAAATTCAAATTTCCCAGGCACCCTGTATTTTACCTGGCAACTTTAAGCTGGTGGCCATTGCACTAGACACCGCATAGTTCTACAGTCTCAAGCAATCTCAAGTAGCTGGGATTACAGGTACCCACCACCACACTTGGCTAATTTATTTTTAGGAGAGATGGGGTTTCAACATGTTTTCCAGATGGGTCTCAAACTCCTGGCCTCAAGTGATCTGCCCACCTTGGCCTCCCAAAGTGCTGGGATTATAAGTTGCCACTACACCAGGACCACAAATTTAAATTGCTTCATTTCCTTAAACCTCTGTTTTCCCATTTGTAACTAGGTATAATATACTATGACATATGTAAATATGTTTTTTAATAACTGGGAAAACATCAAAACACCAGCTAAAACATTCTTTAGATTTTATTATTATTTTAACCCGAAGTCGTAGACAAACCAGAATAGATTTTAATATATCATGTATAATTTCTCTGAAATTTTCTCTATTTTCCAAATTCTTTATAAAGAATATATTAAGTTGATATTAAGGAAAGTATTTCTTGGCTGGGTGCAATGGCTCACACCTGTAATCCCAGCACTTTGGGAGGCAAAGGCAGAAGGATAACATGAGCCCAGGAGATCGAGACCAACCTGAATAACATAGTGAGACCCCACCTCTACAAAAATAAAAAAATAAAATAAATAGCCAGGCATGGTAGCATGTGCCTATACTCTCAGCTATTCAGGAGGCTGAGGTGGGAAGATCACTTGAGCCCAGGAAGTCAACGCTGCAGTGAGCCATGATTGTACCATTGCACTCCAGCCTGGGTGACAGAGCAATACCGGTACTGTCTCAAAAAAAAAAAAAAAAAAAAAAAAGGCTGGGCACAGTGGCTCACACCTGTAATGCTAGCACTCTGGGAGGTCAAGGTGGGCTTCCTGACTTAAGGTCAGGAGTTTAAGACCAGCCTGGCCAACATGGGAAAACCCAGTTTCTACTAAAAATACAAAAATTAGCCAGGAGTGGTGGCACATACTTGTAATTCCAGCTACTTGGGAGGCTGAGGCACAAAAATCGCTTAAGCTTGGGAGGCAGAGGTTGCAGTAAGCCAAGATCATGTCACTACACTCCATCCTGGGTGATAGAGCTAGTCTGTCTCAAAAAACAAAAACAACAGGAACATATTTTCTTATCCTACCTCTTCAAACGAAGACACTAAACATAATTTTTAATGACTTGATAATCATGATGACCTTCCAAGGAGTAAGGACTATCTGCCATTCCAATAAATGGCCCAGAACTAATGTATTGCTTTTTGTGGTTTTTTCCTTGTCTCTTCCCTCTCTGAGCCACCACGGCTATCACTATTCCTGCCCAAAGTAACCTGTCTCCTTTTTTACTGCAGTCTCAGAAACCTGATAACCAAGCTTGTTACAAGTATACATAAAAGAACAAATTTTCAGTGAGGGCCAAAGGCATTTTCCCATGCTTAAAATAAAAGCTACAGTGTTTAGAATGAATAGGCTTTTGCCCCTTGTCCTAATTCTCAAGCATATTCTAGAATCTAGATAATGTGATAGGTAATGGAAGTCTAGATAGCTATTAGTTAAAATGGCAGCACATAATAATACAGTTCCATTTATTTTATTATCTGATTCTGTCAAACATTTAGTGTTTGTCCAGCAAGCTCTTAAAACAAAAAACAAATAAAAAGCCTTCAACCTTAAAAGGCAAAAGGCAATTTGGAACGCAACAGGCTGTTCAGGAACAGGATAATGCTGTTCCTGCTATTACCCAGAAGTGATGTTGTATTATAAAGAAAGGAGAAGGTAAAGAAGAAACCACAAGGTTCAAACAAACATTCTGAAGTATCAAAGCCAATGATTTCAATATTATAAGTCTTCACACCCTATTTCTCAAGAAATAGTGATGTCTTTAAAAATCAGGTAAAGTAGGGTGCAGTGGCTCACGCCTGTAATCTCAGCACTGTGGGAGGCTGAGGCAGGCAGATGACCAGATCAGCAGTTCAAACCAGCCTGGCCAACATGGTGAAACCCCATCTCTACTAAAAATTAAAAAAATTAGCCAGGTGTGGTGGTGGGCACCTATAATCCCAACGACTTGGGAGGCTGAGGCAGGAGAATTGCTTGAAACCGGAAGGCAGAGGTTGCAGTGAGCTGAGAGAGTGCCACTGCACTCCAGCCTGGGCAAAAGAGCAAAACTCTATCTCAAAAGAAAAAAAAATAAGTCAGGTAAAATTATAATTAATAGTCCATACCTTTAAGTGATTATATACCTTTTAGACTCTACAGCCATGGTGTGCTCAAAAGCATAAAAAGCTGGCCGGGCACAGTGGCTCATGCCTGTAATCCCAGCACTTTGGGAGGAAGAGGCAGGTGGATCACCTGAGGTCAGGAGTTTAAGAACAGCCTTGCCAACATGACAAAACGCCATCTCTACTAAAAATACACAAAAAATTAGCTGGGCGTATTGGCAGACGCCTATAATCCCAACTACTTGGAAGGCTAAGTTAGGAGAATCGCTTCAACCCGGGAGGTAGAGGTTGCAGTCAGCCGAGATCATGCCACTGCACCAGTGCACTCCAGCCCAGGCAACCGAGCAAGACTCCATTTCAGAAAAAAAAAAAAAAAAGAAAGGGTCAGCTGAGTTGTAATCTGATTCTTAAATGAATCACTTTCCTTTTTACCACATATTGGCCTGTAACTTTTGCTCTCCTTCATTTTATTTGCTCTTTGCTTCTGGGCCCAAACTTTTATTTCCCAACTTAACTCCTCTGCACATTTTCTTGTGTGAAATCCCCCAGTATTAGGAGAAAGTCAGTGATTTCTGGGTCTATCAAAAGCATCCACTGTTCAAAGTATTTTTGTCCTTCTTCACCTCCAAGCTGAAGAATCCATCCAGAAGATAAACCCTTCCAAGCTTGGACTCCATCTACCTGGCTCTCCTTTAGTATGTTTCATCTTCCTGTACTCTCATAAATTTCAGAAATTTATTCTGCATGTCCCCTCAGGGCAGAGGCATCTTTACCTACAACTGTCACCCTGACACTGACCTAATAGTGCTTGAAGTGTTCTATACCAATCTTTCCCCTCTTAAATCTGTCCACATGTTCTGGTTTCTATTCTTTATTTATTTTTATTGACTTACTTTTTTCGAGATAAGAGTTTTACTCTTGTTACCCAGGCTGGAGAGCAGTGGTGCAATCTCGGCTCACTGCAACCTCCACCTCCTGGGTTCAAGAGGCCTCAGCCTCCCAAATAGCTGGGATTACAGGTGCCTGCCACCACACCCAGCTAATTTTTTGTATTTTTAGTAGAGATAGGGTTTCGCCATATTGGCCAGGCTGGTCTCAAACTCCTGACCTCAGGTGATCCACCTGCCTTGGCCTCCCAAAGTGCTAGGATTATAGGCATGAGAAGGATCCCTCTTTTGCAGCCTTCTTTTAAAAGCTTTAGAGACCTAAGTTCATGTTCTTTCCCATTCCATTTCTGTCTTCCCTATACTTTAAGATCTTCCTCCAGTTAAGTTAGCCTGTATTCCTTTATTTTTCTTTTATTCACTCATTGCTTCCATATTGATGGTGAGATGAAAATATTTTCTACACACCACTTGATTTCTTCCTGGATTTTGAGCGAACCCAATTCCTAGAAAGACAGCATACGAGGCGTAGCTCTTTGGCTTCTGAATTTGCAGTCAATTCTGGAGCTGTTGAATACTAAGCATACCCTTTTGGCTTCTGACAGTATACTAGGGTTAACCCTTTGGCTTCTGAATTTGCAGTCAATTCACTGACCAGTTGCTCTACTTCAATTCCAAAGTGGTTTATTCCTTATATAAGGGTCACTATCCATTATTTGTTCACTGGGGGGAAAAAAAACCCTACGATTACTGCTCCATGAATAAAGCCCAAACCCAAATCTCTGAAAAGCCTGGAACTTTGAAAATGCAAGCCATGATCTGGGCTTCTATGACCTACTTGGGGACCTTAGTTGCCAGCAAAACTCCATGGGCTATACCACATGAATCCAAGTGGTATCTAAAAAGAGGTTAGAAAGAACAATAATCAAGAAAAACAGAAAAAAAATTAGAAAAAAAAAAACAACAAAGAACAATAATCTGAGGGGAAGGGAAGGCAAGGAGGAATGGGACAAGGGCTGAAAAACTAACTACTGGGTACTGTGTTCACTACCTGCTGACAGGACCAGTTCTACCCCAAACTTTAGCATAACTCAACATACCCATGTAACAAACCTGTACATGTACCCCTGAATCTAAAATAGAAGTGAAATTATATTGAAAGAAAAGAATAATCTGTGAAGACAGCTAAATTTCCTCTCTTGACCATGAATGTAGTTTAAAACAACACAGAGAATAAGAGAGTGAGGCAACCATCTGCCCATTTCTGGCACAAAACTCCAAGCTCAGGGAATTGACCCATGTTTGCAGTTTATTTTCTAGCTATCAATGATTACTAAAAATAAACAACTTGTTCTTGATAGTCTAATCTCTTTCCTACCTACTCTCTTAAGCCAAAGCTGCTCTCGATAGAGCAGTCATGGGACCATGGTCTGCCCGGCTTCTATCAGTTAAAAACTAGTACTGTATTAAAAACTTACACATGAGGCAGCCGGGTGTGGTGGCTCACGCCTGTGATCCTAGCACATTGGGAGGCTGAGGCAAGTGGATCGCCTGAGCTTGGGAGCTAGAGACCAGCCTGGACAACATGGTGAAACTCCATCTCTACTAAAACACAAAACATTAGTCAGGCATGGTGGTGCATGCCTGCAGTCCCAGCCACTCGGGAGGCTAAGGCACCAGAATCTCTTCAACCAGGAGTCAGAGGTTGCAGTGAGAGGAGATCACGCCACTGCACTCCAGCCTGGGTGACAGAGCAAGACTCTGACTCAAAAAAAAAAAAAAAAAAAAAAAAAAAAAAAAAAAAAAAAATTACAAGCCCCATAATAAACTCTAAAACCTGCCTGGACTGCCTCAGACAACTAGATACCCTCATGTCATTCTGCTATCCAATGCCAGTTCTCCTCTTTTCTTCAAAGACAGTGTACCAAGATTTTAAGGAGCCAGTAACAGTACCTTTTTTCCACATCCAATTTGGAGCCAATTAAGAAATAAGACAGAGGTTGGGCCCAGTGGCTCAGGCCTATAATCCCAGCACTTTGGGAGCCCAAGGCAGGAGGATCATCTGAGGTCAGGAGTTCAAGATAGGCCTCACCAACATGGTGAAACCCCATCTCTACTAAAAATACAAAAATTAGCCAGGCATGGCGGCAGTTGCCTGTAATCCCAGCTACTAGGAAGGCTGAGGCAGGAGAATTGCTTGAACTTGGGGAATTGCTTGAACTTGGGAGGTGGAGGTTGGAGTGAGCAGAGAGCACCACTGCACTCCAGCCTAGGCGACAGAGCAAGGCCCTGCCTCAAAAAGAAAAAAAAAAAAAAAAGAAGACAGACAAATGGAAATTAAAACGTTTGTTTTTACTGATAGCATCAACTGGAGAACAGGATCTTAGCTCTGCAGCCAACTAAGCAGTCTGGGAAATATACAGCTGACCAAAGCAGCTTACCATCTAGTTGAGTGGAGACCAGAACTCCGTCTTCACTACAGGAAAACAGATGTGAGAAGGTCCCAGAAAGTACTGAGCATGTCAGTTCCTTCACTGAAACTCAATATTCAAGTCCCTTTTTTCCTCCAGTAGCAGGCACTGACAGTGTTCCTCCCATACTCTTCCCTCCTCAAAAATGAATTAGAAGCCCCCTTCCCTCTGTAGGAGTAAAGGAGAGGAAGCAAATGGAAGGAGAAAGAACACAAACCTAAATAATCTGCGTAAGAGTAGGGCTGACACTTTACAGCCAACAAGGTTATAAGGACTCTCTCAGTTTCCTCAGTCAGATTCAAACAATATAAGCCTATGCAACATCATTTAAGCTAACAAAAGCGAAAGGGAAGGTGTTCTGTTTCTTTGCAAGAGCAGTGGTCCAGCTCTCTTTCTGGCACAGTGCCAGGATTTCCAAATGGCTTCAAGGTTCAGCTGTCTTTGCTTCTGTGTGTGTATAATCTAATCTTTTAGAATCCCCGTGGGAGAAAATATTTCAAAATGCTCAATTTAAAGAATTCACAAGTTTACTACAAATTTTCAATCCTAAACTACATTAGGATGTGATCCCTTTTCATGATTCCATTAAATGTAATATTAACCAGCTACACTAGAATGAAGAATCAGAAAAGCTATGGTGGTTTCTATGAAGATTAAATGACAGGCCAGATGAGGTGGCTCACACCTGCAATCCCAGCACTTTGGGAGGCTGAGGCGGGTCGATCAGGAGGTCAGAAGTTGGAGGCCAGCATGGCCAAGAGGGTGAAACCCTGTCTCTACTAAAAATACAAAAACTAGCTGGGTGTGGTGGCAGGCGCCTGTAATCCCAGGTACTCAGGAGGCTGAGGCACAAGAACTACTTGAACCTGGGAGGTGGAGGTTGCAGTGAACCAAGATCGCGCCACTACACTCCAGCCTGGGTGACAGAGCATGACACTACCTCAA
>NW_016107484.1:329523-337276 GCF_001604975.1 Cebus imitator | reverse complement strand
AAAAAAAAAAAAAAAAAAAAAAAAAAAGTGCTGCTTCAACTGAAATACAATATGCAGGGACTTAACTCTGCTTTCTCAGTGACCAAATATCCAACCATACACCAAAAAGGAAGAAATTCTACATCCTAAATTATTTTTCTAAGATCATTTGGACATTAAGCCGGTTGCAAAAACAGATGATGAACTCTGTAACACTTTTAGGCAAGATGTTGGCCAAATTGATAGATTATTACCATAATATGTGCTATAGATCATAAATGTTATCTTCCTCATGCTTGGGTTTTGTTTTCTTTTTTAAAACAGTATACTTGATCCTTAGCACCACTCCCCCACCTTTCAGAGAAAAAAAAAAAAAGGAAAAGGAATTACATTCAGTAGATTACTTTCTCCTTGATACGTCATTTTGAGCTTGGAAGAACAAATGAGATCAGCACAATTAAGGGTAAGATCAGTGTAAATAACGAAAAACAGGAAGGAGGATTAAATCAAATTAACACAGGGCACCAATTTTAATTTTTTTTAATCCCTTATGGGAAGTTAATTAGATGTTACTGTGAGGTTAAAAAGTTACTTGAGTCTGAGAGGTAAAACCTATTTCAAAACATCAGTTTCTAAACCGAACAAAACACAACACCAAAGGGAGAAAGTAAAAACCCATTTCCACACATTTACTAAAACCAGCTGCTCCAGGTTTGAGTGGAAATGTATTATCTCTATAATTGCTTAGCTTTTTATGGTTTTTTTTTGTTTGTTTGACACCTTTGGTGTAATTGCTTAGCTTTTTTTTTTTTTCCCTTTTAAAATAATCTTTAACAGAGACAGGATTTCCCCATGTTGGCCAGGCTGGTCTCGAACTCCTGACCTCAAGTGATCCATCCACCTTGGCCTCCCAAAATGCCAAGATTACAGGCCAGGTATACTTGCTTAGCTTTTAATGTAATTTTAATCCCACAGAAAGAAGTATTTCCTTACATGAGCATTCACATTAGCATTCCATGACTTCAGGAATCACACTGTCTCTGCCCAGAAATCTACAGATGAGCATACCCACAATTAAACAATTACAATATAAATCAACATTAAGTTAAATAATAAACATTTAACAGCCCAAATCCTAAATGGTATGAATCCAGTATTACAAAAACAAAATTATCATTTATAACTGTCATCTTGCACAGCTCTGCATTTTGCTTCTGAAAATATATCTTTTCTACAATTTCAATTGCCACCCAACTTTGTTTCTAAAATTTCAACTTAGAAAGTAGTACCTTCCACTTCAATTCAAAAAACACGTCTGTTTTCAATAAACTTGTTTTAAAATTTAAACACTGGACCTGTCCCTATTTCTTTCCTTCGATAGCTAATTCCTTAATGGGCTACAAATTTAATATTAACAAAGATACTGGCCTTCTTCGAGGCATTATATATAAGGATCCCAGCTTTGTTTTTAGATCTTAACACAGCAGGGGGTGGTTTTTAGGAAATAAAGCTACTTCTAGATATTTTAATAGATATTCCAAGCCGGAATAATATGTTATAACTAAAAACTGGAAAGCTGAAAGTAAGCTTTGGCAATATCCTCATACTTCAAGGCACAGTTCAAAAGTTACCTATTCCAAAAATATTCCTTTTTTTTCTAGAGCCAGAAGTATCATGTCTTGCTCCCAAGTGTTTTGCCCACCCCCACCTTTATACCTATAGCCTTCTGCCTTGTAATATGGTTACTTGCAAATAACTCTTCTTTTGAATGGCAAACTCCTTCCTAAGGGGTGGAGCTGTATTTTGAATTACTTGGACGCTTTATGGAGATACCGTTAATCTAGCAGCTCACCTGCTAGATTACCCACCCCCAGCACACCTCTGCACTGAGATTAACGAAATCGTCTAGGTCTGAAAGTATCATCACCTTATGACTCAACCCACTTGGTTTGAGTTCGGCAAATCAATCAACACCTGAACTGACTGCTGTACACAGAGCTCTTCAGAACTCTCAGTGATCGGGTTGAGAATCATCTCCCAGAGGCAGGCCGGAACCCCCGCTCCCCTTCCCCCTTTTCTTCAACTTCTCATCAGTGACGCTCCCACGCTCTCACTCCCACCTTGGAGAACTCAAGCTGCCAAATTCCTTGCTGCGTTTACCTAGGGGCGATGGAGGCACATCCAGCCAGCTCTATGTCGCGGCCCCGACGTGCCTATGAAGCACCCCTTCGTGGTGGCATCCCCGCCCTGAGAGTTCTCTAGCCCGTTAGCCTGGCCCCGGCCTCACCACCCCCTGCACCCCTTCTGTTCTCGTCGGTCCCA
This sequence comes from Cebus imitator, assembly GCF_001604975.1. NCBI lineage: Eukaryota > Metazoa > Chordata > Mammalia > Primates > Cebidae > Cebus > Cebus imitator. The sequence goes on along the minus strand of NW_016107484.1, from coordinate 334,975 downwards.
TGATGTCCCCCATACTTGGGTTAGTTCAAGGACTCGGGGCGAGAGAAGGCATGCCGCGCGCCAAGGGACCCAGGCTGAGGCGAGCCCGAGAGGCTCTGCCTCAGGCCCCCGAGGAAGTGCTCAGGGCCCGGCGCAGAGAAGGGCCCTCCAGCTCGGCTCGCTGACGTGGGGAACACTGGAAGAGTTCGAGAGAGTCCGGAAGCCTGTCTTGGGCCAGTAGGGAACCGTGAAGTCAGGCGGGCGACCCCCCTCAGCGCAACTCTGCGAGATGCCGGCTGGCTAACCGTTAAGGCGGAAGGAAAGGAGGAGCTTCGGATGCCCTGGCTAGACAGGACGGGCGAGGAGGCTCTCGCCGGCTCCACTGACTCCTCACCTTCATGGCCGCAACCGCCTCGGCTCGGCCGGCACTGCCAGGGAACTCAGCACCATAGCAGCTCCTCGCACTGCCGACCTCCTTCCCTCTGGGCAGCGATTACGGAGCCTCGCGAGACGACCGAGCGTCCGGACGTAAGGGGCGCGGTCACGCTCGCCGCGTGCCCCGTTAAGAGCGCAGAGCGGCGGCCAAGACGACCAATTGGAAGCCTACCGTCGGGGGGCCGGTCACTAGAGCCAATGAAGCGACAGGGATGGGGCGGGGCCTCTGGCGTTTCCTACTGGTGGGAGTGGGAGGACTTTTTTCTGCCGGGAGCGGAGACCGGAGGGCCTGGGCGTGGCGGAAGGCTCGCTCCGGAGCAGCTTTCTCTCCTGGGTGTATGAAATAGGAGACAGCGTCCGCTGAGGAAGCTGCTGCATTTTTCTGGGCTGGGTGGTCAAGTTTCCGGGAAGGGGAGGGCGGGAAGGGCCATGGTGAATTTGAACACGCCGGTTGGCTTGAAGGCTTTTGTTTTGACCGTCAGAGCAGGGCCTCAGATTTCCTTCCCAGACGTTCCCGCGCTCACGCTCGGTCATGACCTCGGGGCTCATCACTTGTGGGTCCAGTAAGGAGCGGCAGCTGCACTCGCCTTTAAGAGGCTCAGCCGGGCGCGGTGGCTCACGCCTGTAATCCCAGCACTTTGGGAGGCCGAGGCGGGTGGATCATGAGGTCACGAGTTCGAGACCAACCGGCCAATATGGTGAAACCCCATCTCTACTAAAAATACAAAAATTAGCTAGGCTTGGTGGTGAGCGCCTGTAGGCCCAGCTGCTGGGGAGACTGAGGCAGGAGAATCGTTTGAACTCAGAAGGCGGTAGTTTCACTGAGCCGACATCATGCCACTGCACTCCTGTCTGGGTGAAAGAGCGAGACTCTCATAAAAAAAATAAAAAAATAAAAAAATAAACAAGGCTTATTGAAAACATTTGGAGAGCTAAGGGCTCTCAAATTCCAAGTGCACAAAAGCAGTATTCAAAATAACCAAAATTGTAGCACAATAAAAGAATTTTTTTTTTTTTTTTGAGACGGAGTTTCGCTCTTGTTACCCAGGCTGGACTGCAATGGCGCGATCTCGGCTCACCGCAACCTCCGCCTCCCAGGTTCAGGCAATTCTCCTGCCTCAGCCTCCTGAGTAGCTGGGATTACAGGCACGCACCACCATGCCCAGCTAATTTTTTGTATTTTTAGTAGAGACGGGGTTTCACCATGTTGACCAGGATGGTCTCGATCTCTTGACCTCGTGATCCACCCGCCTCCGCCTCCCACAGTGCTGGGATTACAGGCTTGAGCCACCGCGCCCGGCCACAATAAAAGAATTTGTATGAGCCTTGGAATTAACTTTGGGCAGAGAAACTGAGGTTGTAAATTAAGGTAACGATTTCTTCACCTGTACTTGATGACAGTTTATTTTCCTACACCTATTTTTTTTTTTTTTGGTCAGAGTCTTGCTCTTGCCCGGGCTGTAGTGCAGTGGTGTGATCTTGACTCACTGCAACCTCCACCTCCCGGATTCAAGCGATTCTCCTGCCTCAGCCTCCTGAGTAGCCTGGGACTTCAGGCTCCCGCCACGATGCCTGGCTAATTTTTTCTGTATTTAGTAGATACCGGTTTTCACTGTGTTGGCCAGGCTGGTCTTGAACTCCTGGCCTCAGGTGATCTGCCCACCTCGGCCTCCCAAAGTGCTGAGATTACAGGCGTGAACCACTGTGCCCAGCCAATTTTCTTACACTTCTTTTTATTTTTGTTTTTTAAGACAGAGTCTCACTCTGTCACGCAGGCTGGAGTGTAGTGGCACAATATCAGCTTACTGCAACCTCCACCTGCTGGGTTCAAGCGAACACATCCGACTCACTTTTGTATTTTTAGTAGAGACAGGATTTCACCATGTTGGCCAGGCTAGTCTCGAACTCCTGACCTCAAATATCTACCCATCTTGGTTTCCCAAATTGCTGGGGTTACAGGGTTGAGCCACCGTGCCTGGCCGATTTTCTTACACTTTTTAATCTTACTTCTGACTTAACCGGTATTTAAGATTGTAAACATGAAGAAGTCAATTCGCGCTTCATGAGGACCTAAGACTGTTCTGTTGCTTATAGAGTTGCTTCAACAGTTGTGCCACATTAAAAACACAGGGAGAGAGAGAGCACTCCCCAGGCCACTTCCATAGACTGAAATAATGCATCAGAGTACTGTTTTTCTTGCTTCAAGTGCTCAGATAATGTCACTTCTTATCCAGAATAGTCCTAGGTTTTCTTTTTCAGAAAAGTACACGGAAAGCCTTCCGTTCATGATGCAGGACGCAGCTGAGCTTCATTGGAAGAGAAAGTATTAATTCTCTTAATGATCTAGACACAAAGAAACTCAATACAAATGTTCTCTGGGTAGAAAGCCATGGTTGTCCCTCATTAGAAAAGGCCTACCTTCAGAGTTCAGGTCTACCTCCAGAGTTCATACGCACTTGAGAAGATGCTCAACATCATTAACTACCGGGGAAATGCAAATCAAATCCATGGATACCACTGTGCACCTACAAGGATGGCTAACATTAAAAAGAAAGAAACAGATGTTGGTGAGGATGTGGAGAATTTGGAATCTTCATGCATGAATGATGGGAATGTAAAAAGCAATAATGCTACTATGAAAATGTCTGACAATTCTTCAAAAATGCTAAAACATACAGAGTTACCATAAGACCCAGCAATTCCAGTCCTAGGTGTATACCCAAGAGAAATGAAAACATGGCTGGGCGCGGTGGCTCACGCCTGTAATCCAAGCACTTTGGAGGCCAAGGTGGGCGGATCACCTGAGGTCGGGAGGTCAAGACCAGCCTGACCAACATGGTGAGACCCCCGTCTTTAAAAAAAAAAAAAGGAGAAAAAAAGAGAAATGAAAACATAGGTCCACAAGAAACATACGTGCTAATAGTTCTTAGCAGCATTATTTATAATAGTCAAAAAGTAAAAACAACACAAATGTCCATTATCTGAGAAATGGATTAAGGAAATGTAGTCTCTCCATACAGTGGAATATTATTAGACCAAAAAAGGAATGAAACACTGTTACACATTGCAACATGGATGAACCTTCAAAATATGCAGCAGGGTGCAGTAGCTCACACCTGTAATTCCAACACTTTGGGAGGCCAAGGCGGGTGGATTACCTGAGGTCAGGCATTTGAGACCAGCCTGGCCAACATGGTGAAACCCCGTCTCTACTAAAAATACAAAAATTAGCCGAATGTGGGGACACAACCTGTAATCCCAGCTACTTGGGAGGCAGAGGCGGGAGAATCTCTTGAACCCAGGAAGTCGAGGCTGCAGTGAGCCAAAATTGTGGTACTGCACTCTAGCCGGGGAAACAGAGCAAGGCCCTGTCTTAAAAAAAAAAAAAAAAGAAAGAAAGAAAAGAAAAGAAAAAATCATGCTAAGTGAAAGAAGCTAGACACAAAAAGATTACCTACTGTATGATTCCATTTATAGGAAATATCCAGAATAAGCCAATCCATAGAGATAGAAAGTAGAGTAGTATTGATTAAGGTCTCTGAAGGAGCAGGGGGGAAATGGAGTGACTGCTACTGGAGGCAAGTTTCTTCTGGGGTAATGAAAACATTCATGGCCAGATGTGATGGCTCATTCCTATAATCTGAGCACTTTGGGAGACTGAGATGGGAGGATCACTTGAGCCCAGGAGTTCAAGACCAGCCTGGGCAACATAAGGAGATCCCATCTGTACAAAACATAAAAATTAACTGGGTATGGTGGTGCACACCTGAAGTTCCAGCTACTCGGGAGGCTGAAGTAGGTGGATCACTTGTGCCCAGGAGGTTGAGGCTGCAGTGAGCCACTGTATTCCAGCCTGGGTGACAAGCAAAACCCTGCTCAAAAAAGAAAAGAAAAGAAAAGAAAATGTTCTAAAGTTAGCTATGGAAATGGTTGCACAACTCTGAGTATACTAAAAACTATTGAATTGCATTATATAGTATGTGAATTATATCTGAATGAAGCTGTTAATATTGAGAAACAACACAACAAAAGTTAATGCAGCTGGAAAATGCCACAGAAGGACAATGAAAACACCCAAGGGTAGGGAGAGGTTTAAGTATCAAGGAACATTTAAAACAGTGCAATACTTGGGAAGACTTGTCTTATTTTGTCCCCAGCACACAGATCTGTACCTAGTATAAGTAAGCTCCCAATAAATTCTGTTCGTTTTTTTGTTGTTGTTGTTTTTGAGACAGAGTCTCATTCTGTCACCCATGCTGGAGTGCCGTGGTGCAATCTTGGCTCTCTTGCAACCTCTCAGGTTCAAGTGTTTCTCCTGCCTCAGTCTCCTGAGTAGCTGAGACTACAGGCACATGCCACCTCACCCAGCTAATTTTTGTATTTTTAGTAAAGATATGGTTTCATCATGTTGGCCAAGCTGGTCTCGTACTCCTGACCTCAAGTAATTCACCCACCTTGGCCTCCCAAAGTGTTGGGATTACAGCTGTGAGCCACTGTGCCCAGCTGAATTGTGTTTCTTTTTTGAGACAGAGTCATGCTCTGTTGCCAGGCTGGAGTGTAGTGGTTGCAGCTCACTGCAACCTCTGCCTCCCAGGTTCAAGTGATTCTCATGCCTCGGCCTCCCAAGTAGTAGCTGGGGTTACAGGCGTGCGCCGCCATGCCTAGCTAATTTTTGTGTTTTAGATGGGGTTTCACCATGTTGCCCAGGCTAGTCTCCAAGCCCTGGCCTCAAGAGATTCCCCTGCCTCAGCCTCCCAAAGTGTTGTGATTACAGGTGTGAGCTACCACACCCGGCCACCAATAAATGTTTGACTGAATATTTTTTTTTCTGAAAGGTAGAGAAGGAAAATGATTTTTAAAAAGAAATAATGGAGTAAATAGGTTACCCATGCATTTACAATGCCTAACTACTTGAAGTTGGGACATGGGACTTTCCGAAGTTGAGAGACATTTGTGCTTAAACATCACTCTTTTTTTCAATAAAAGAGATGCATTTTGTGATCCTAGTTTTTTCTTTGTTTCAAATTTTATATAATGA
>NW_016107484.1:323997-327408 GCF_001604975.1 Cebus imitator | reverse complement strand
AACATAATAATAGGCCGGGCGAGGTGGCTCACGCCTATAATCCCAGCACTTTGGGGGGCCAAGGCGGGTGGATCACGAGGTCAAGAAATTGAGACCATCCTGGTCAACATGGTGAAACTCCGTCTCTACTAAAAATACCAAAATTAGCTGGGCATGGTGGTGCACGGCTGTAGTCCCAGCTATCGGGAGGCTGAGGCAGGAGAATTGCTTGAACTCAGGAGGTGGAGGTTTCAGTGAGCCGAGATCGCGGCACTGCACTCCAGCGTGGGTAACAAGAGCCAGACTCTGTCTCAAAATAAATAAATAAATAAATAAATAAATTTTTGTAAGTTACTGAATAATCTATTTCAACATCATGTGTGCTTATAAGACAATAGAATAGAAGGCGATTATTATCCTAACAATGGAATCACCCAATGATAACAAGTCATAGAAGGAAGATTATATGAGCCTTTTACAAAGTTGGTTAGCAACTTGCTATATTAAACCATTTCTTATTTTGGAAAATTTCAAACATATGAAGTAAATAGAATAATACATTGAAGCCTCGTGTACCCATCACCCAGTTTTAATAATTCTCTACATTCTGCCATTCATGTCTCATCTCCAGCACTTGTACCTCTCTACCCACTCCCTACCACCCTCCCATCTAAGTTCAACTGCATCATTAGACGAGTGCCCAAACTCTGGTTGCCTAGAGAGGAGCCAGATCAAAGTATTTGAGAATTGGATCTAGTTTGCTATATGTTTATTTGTCCTTGGTCACTTTCACAGATATAACTATTTTACCTACTCAAGGTAATCTATCTTCTTTGTAGTCATTGCATAAGTTTCATAATTTAAAAGATCAAAGGGACTCTCTAGCCATCCCTGCTTAACCTGAGTTTGCAGATGCCAAAGTTGTAGATAGGTCATAAAATGGACTCAGTGATGGAAATGACAAAGCATCTCTTCATCTGAATGCTTAAGCCGGCTCCCATCTGAATCCAGACTGTCTGATTGACTTCCGCTACAGTAAAAATGGTTTCAACAATACTTAGTGCACTTTAGAGAAACATCTCTGCAGCTGGAGAACAGATGGCTCCCACAATGATTTTGTTTTGGACTCATACAGTCTTTTTGGAATTCTGCCAGTGAATTATGCTGTCAACTCGTACATGTAATCTTCGTAAAGTGGAAAAAATGGTTATGAACCGGGAGCTTATGTCTTCAACTTTGCCAAATAGCTGAAGAATCCTGAAAGTGAAACAAACAGAACTTTAAAGTGGTTTCCAGGCCAGCTGTGGTGGCTCATGCCCGTAATCCCAACACTTTGCAAGACCAAGGCGGGCAGATCACTATAGGTCAGGAGTGTCAGATCAGCCTGGCCAACATGGTGAAAGCCTATCTCTACTAAAAGCATAAAAATCAGCCCAGCGTGGTGGCACGAGCCTGTAATCCCAGCTACTTGGGAGGTTGAGGCGTGAGACTCACTTGAATCTAGGAGGTGGAGGTTGCATTGAGCTAAGATTGTTCAACTGCACACCACCAGCCTGGGCGACAGAGACTCTGTCCAAAAAAAAAAAGGCCAGGTGCCGTGGCTCATGCTTCTAATCCCAGCACTTTGGGAAGCCAAGGAGGTCAGGAGTTCGAGACCAGCCTGGCCAATACAGTGAAACCCCACCTCTACTAAAAATACAAAAAAATTAGCCAGGTATGGTGGCACATCCCTGCAATCCCAGCTACTTGGGAGGCTGAGGCAGGAGAATTACTTGAACCCAGGAGACAGAGGTTGGCAATGAGCCGAGATCGCGCCACTGCACTCCAGCCTGGGCGACGGAGCAAGACTCAGTCTAAAAAAATGATAATAATAAAATAAATAAATAGGCCAGGCATGGTGGCTCATGCCTGTAACCCCAGCACTTTGGGAGGCCAGGGTGGGCAGATCACGAGCTCAGGAGTTTAAGACCAGCCTGGCCAACATGGTGAATCCTCGTCTCCACCAAAAGTACAAAAATTAGCCCTGTGTGGCAGCAGTCACCTGTAATCCCAGCTACTCGGGAGACTGAGACAGGAGAATCGCTTGAACCTAGGAGGCAGAGGTTGCAGTGAGCTGGAGGGAGGTTGCAGTGAGCTGAGATAGCACCACTGCACTCCAGCCTGGGTGACAGAGCAAGACTCTGTCTCGAAAAACAATAAATACAAATAAAATAAATAAATAAAGTGGTTTCCAGAGAGTAAGACAAATAACACAGGGCCATTTGATACTTCTCTGAAGTTAGAGCACTTTACAGACTTTTTCTCCGATAATCCTCCTTAGTAAGCAGAAAGTGGAAAGGGTTTTCTTCTTTTCATGGCTTGGGAAATTAAGCTTTCTTGCCTGAGGCTAAGTGAGGGAGTGATGAAAGAAGAGCTGCCAGCTCTCCTATCCCTAGTCCAGCGTAATGCTCACCAGTATCACATTCTTCCAATAAAAAGACAGACCTTCCAAAACAAGTTCGTTCTTCTATAGTAAGTCTGCATTCATGTACATCTTAGTCCACTGGTGTCGCTATAAAGGAACACTTGAAACTGGGTAATTTAAAAAGAAAAGAAGTTTATTTGCAGGGCTGGGGGTGGTGGCTGATGCCACTTTGAGAGACTCAAATGGGAGGATCACTTGAGCCCAGGTGCTATAGACCAGCCTGGGCAACATAGCAAGATCAGGTCTGTAAAATCTACCAGTGAGTAGATTTTTTTTTTTTTTTTTTTTTAGATGGAGTCTCACTCTGTAGCCCAGGCTGGCGGGCAGTGGCGCAGTCTCAGCTCACTGCAACCTCTGCCTCCCGGGTCCCAGTTCAAGCAATTCTCCTACCTCAGCCTCCCAAAGTTCTGGGATTACAGGTGTGAGCCACCGCACCCAGCTGAGTAGATTTTATTACCTATCTACAACTTTGGCATTTGCAAACTCCGGTTAAACAGGGGTGGTTAGCTGAGCGTGATGGCGCATACCTGTAGTTCTCGCTGCTTGGGAGGCTGAGGCCAGAGGCTCATGTAAGCTCAGGAACTGAAGTTCAGCCTGGACAACAGAGAGAGATCCTGGATCTAAAAAATAAAAAATAAATAAAATTTAAAACATAGCCAGGTCCCAATTTCTTTTATTCCCCCCAATTTCTTTAATAATTGTATCATAGTATGGTTTAGCTTGAACAGAGTCTCACTAAGATCTAGAGATTCTGAACTTAATAATGAGTCCTAGCCAGGCACAGTGGCTTACGCCTGTAATCCCTGTACTTTTTGAGGCTGAGGCGGGCAGATCACCTGAGGTCAGGAGTTCGAGACCAGCCTGACCAACATGGTGAAACCCTGTCTCTACAAAAAAATAAAAAATTAGGCCGGGCACAGTGGCTCACACCTGTAATCCCAGCACTTTGGGAGGCTGAGGCAGGTAGG
>NW_016107484.1:319982-323272 GCF_001604975.1 Cebus imitator | reverse complement strand
CCAGCTAATTTTTTGTATTTTTAGTAGAGACGGGGTTTCACCATGTTGACCAGGATGGTCTTGATCTCTTGACCTCGTGATCCACCCGCCTCGGCCTCCCAAAGTGCTGGGATTACAGGTTTGAGCCACCGCGCCTGGCCTTCTTTCCTTCTTAAAAATTTTTTTTGGCTGGGTGCGGTGGCTCATGCCTGTAATCCCAGCACTTTGGGAGACCATGTCGGGTGGATCACCTGAGGTTGGGAGTTCGAGATCAGCCTGACCAACATGGAGAAACCCCATCTCTACTGAAAATACAAAATTAGCTGAGCATGGTGGCGCATGCCTGTAATCCCAGCTACTTGAGAGGCTGAGTCAGGAGAATCTTTTGGATCCAGGAGGCAGAGGTTGCGGTGAGCCAAGATCACGCCATTTGCACTCCAGCCTGGGCAACAAGAGCAAAACTCCATCTCAAGAAAAAAAAAAAATTCTGAGTCAGGATCTTGCTCTGTCGTGACTCACTGCAGCCTTGACCTCCTGGGCTTAAGCAGTCCTTCTGCCTAAGCCTCCTGAGGAGCTGGGATTGCAGATGTGCACTATCACATCCAGCTAATTTATTATTATTTTTTGTAGAGATGGGTCTTCCTGTGATGCCCAGGATGGTCTCGAACTCCTGGGCTCAAGCAATCCTTCTGCCTCAGCCTCCTAACGTGTTACGATTAGAGGTGTGAGCCACAGCGCCAGGCCACCCACTCTACTCTCTTGGTTTTCCTTCCGTCTCTCTGAGCAATTTCTTCTCCATCTCACCTGCCCACCCTTCAAGTTTTGGTGTTCATACAAGTACTGCAGGTCTTTCTACTTCTCACTCAACAGATTCTCCTGGATGATCTCACCCGTAACTCCAGATACTGTAACCATTCTTAGGAATTCCATGTCTAGGTCTGTATGTGGGTCTCCTGAGCCTTTGCCCATCCTTCTCTTCCCTGCCTATCAGATCTGTCAGCTCACTACCCACTTGCTTCCCACCCCTGCCCTGCTCCTGGGTTCCCTACCTTGCTCTATGGCACCATTCTGGAGAACGGCAAGTCATCCTTGACTTTGTCTTCCAGCAACTCCAGCTCCTGCATACCACTCACATCCATCCACTTCTCTGTACCCTGGGCCCAGGGCCCTTAGTCAGGCCTCAGCTTCTCTTGCTTCATTGCAGCTGCAGGAGCCTGAGCTCCGATCTGCACCCCGCCCCTCTTAGTCATCCCTACTTCCTCTATCCTGAGGACAAATAGCCTCTTTACACCATAAGTATGACTTTGTCTTTTCCCGTTTAAATTCCTTTGGGGCAGCGGCGCGGCGGCTCATGCCTGTAATCCCAGCACGTTGGGAGGCCGAGGCGGGCCAGGAGTTCAAGACCAGCCTGGCCAACATGGTGAAACTCTGTCTCTACCTAAAATATGAAATATAGAAATTAGCCAGGTGTGGTGATGCAAGCCTGTAATCCCAGCTACTCTGAAGGCTAAGGTGGGAAAATCGCTCGAACCTGGAGGCAGAGATTACAGTGAGCTGAGATCGTGCCGCTGCACTCCAATTGGGCAACAGAGCAAGACTCTGTCTCAAAAAAAAAAAAAACAAGTTTCCTTTAGGGTTTCCCAACGGCCTCATGATAAAATCCGTAATAGTGTAATAGGGTTCATTTATCTACTATTCCCTGCTCATCCCTCCAGTCCTACTTCCCTCCAACCTCACCTCACAACCTCCACTGTAACCATCTGAACTACTTGCACTATCCCAGTGGGTCATACTCTCTCCTCCCTCTGGGCCTTTGTACAGGCAAGTTCTCTTGAGATGTAAATTCTCCATCTCTTGCAAGTTCAGCGGAAGCTCTTCACTGGCTTCCTCGACTGGCTATCTCTAGCTACCAGCTCTGTACACTTTCTCAAGGAGCGGTATTCTGAACTCCTAAAGTTGTCAGGCACACTGACACACGTGCATATCATACCCACTACTCACTGTCATACTGAATTATAATCGCTATTTTGCTACTTTGGGTTTTTTTTAAATTGAAGTGTAATTAAGGGATAATAAAATGCATAGATCTTAAGTGTTCAGTTCAGTGAGTTTTTTTGTTTTTGTTTTGAAACAGAGTTTCCCTGTCACCCAGGCTGAAGTTCAGTGGCACGATCTCGACTCACTGCAACCTCCACCTCCCAGGTTCAAGCAATTCTCCTGCCTTAGCCTCCTGAGTAGCTGGGATTAGAGGTATGTGCCACCATGCCTGGCTAATTTTTGTATTTTTAGTAGAGTTGGGGTTTCACCATCTTGGCCAGGCTGGTCTAGAACTCCTGACCTGATGTGATCTCCCGCCTGTGCTGGGATTACAGGCACGAGCCACCGTGCCCGGCCACTTCAGTGAGATTGTTTGTTTGTTTGTTTTTGGTTTTTCTTTTTTTTTGAGACAGATTTTCACTATTGTTGCCCAGGTTGGAGAGCAATGGCACGATCTCAGCTCACCACAACCTCCTCCTCTCGGGTTCAAGCAATTCTCCTGCCTCAGCCTCCAGAGTAGCTGGGATTACAGGTGCGGGCCACCACATCTGACTAATTTTTTTTCTTTGTATTTTTAGGAGAGTCATCGTTTCACCATTTTGGTCAGGCTGGTCTCAACCTCAGGTGATCCACCCGCCTTGGCCTCCCTGGGATTACAGGCATGACCACTGCACCTGGCCCCTTCAATGAGTTTTGATGACCAAATACATTCATGTACTCATCCAGAACAAAATAAGAACATTTCTGTCATCCCAGAAATGTGCGTGTGTGTCTATATGTTCCTCTCTAGTCAACATCTCCTCACACCCATAACGGCAGCCCACAGTGTAACTGGTTACTTGTCTGGATAGACTGTACACTCCATGAGGGCAGTTACCATGTCTACCTTCTTTTTGTTGCCCAAGCTGGAGTGCAGTGGCATGAACATGGCTCATCACAGCCTCAACCTCCTAGGCTCAAGCAATCCTCCCGCCTCAGCCTCCTGAGTAGCAGGGATCATAGGCACATGCCACCACACCCAGTGAACTATTGAAAAAAGTTTTGTAGGCCGGGCGCGGTGGCTCAAGCCTGTAATCCCAGCACTTTGGGAGGCCGAGGCGGGTGGATCACAAGGTCAAGAGATCAAGACCATCGTGGTCAACATGGTGAAACCCCGTCTCTCCAAAAAATACAAAAAATTAGCTGGGCATGGTGGCGCGTGACTGTAGTCCCAGCTGCTCAGGAGGCTGAGGCAGGAGAATTGCCTGAACCCAGGAGGCGGAGGTTGCGGTGAG
>NW_016107484.1:317275-319622 GCF_001604975.1 Cebus imitator | reverse complement strand
CCTCAGCCTCCTGAGTCGCTGGGATTACAGGCACGTGCCACCATGCCCAGCTAATTTTTTGTAGTTTTAGTAGAGACGGGGTTTCACCATGTTGACCAGGATGGTCTCGATCTCGTGACCTCGTGATCCACCCGCCTCGGCCTCCCAACGTGCTGGGATTACAGGCTTGAGCCACCGCGCCCGGCCCCCATTTTCTTTATACATTTCAAAACAGCACATAATAGACAACAAATAAATATGAATGAAGGCATGGAATATTGATAGAATGGATAGAAAACTGCTGTGATGGCCGGATGAGGTGGCTCACACCTGTAATCCCAGCACTTTGGGAGGCTGAGGCAGGTAGATCACCTGAGGTCAGGAGTTTGAGACTAGCCTGACCAACATGGAGAAACCCCATCTCTACTAAAAATACAAAATCAGCGGGTGTGGTGGTGCACACCTGTAATTCCAGCTACTTGGGAGGCTGAGGCAGGAGAATCGCTTGAACCTGGGAGGCGGAGGTTGCAGTGCATTGAGATTGTGCCTTTTCACTCCAGTCTGGACAACAAGAGTGAAACTCCATCTCAAGAAAAAAAAAAAAACAACAACTGCAGTGATGACATTAATTTATTTGGATATTTTGAGAATAAACATCACCGACTATAATAAAAATAGCTAAGGAACAAAATATAGAAGTATCCTTGAGCCTCTGTTCAACCCTGTGCTGGTAGTGAGAGCCTTCTGTAGAAGTTACAATTCAAGAGTTAGGCATTCCATCCCCAATAACAGTCAACACAAATCAAAATAAACCTTTCTGGATTCCACAAAATTTGAATTTCACACTGAAGTGATTCAATTTTAAAACATATTTACCTCAAGTCAAGCGTCTGAGTACCGTATACGTAATAATATCATCTCAAACAGCTACAGAAATGTGAAAATATGACATTTCAGACATTCACCAAGAGACATCGCTGATAGGTTGCAGTTATCATATTTAGTATGAGCTTCAGGTATTAAAAGTAGGCTGCCTGCGGTGGTTCACACCTGTAATCCCAGCACTTTGGGAGGCCAAGGTGGGCAGATTACTTTCGGTCAGGAGTTCGAGATCAGCCTGACCAACATGGCGAAACCCCGTCTATACTAAAAATACAAAAATTAGCCAGGCATGGTGATACATACCTATAATCTCAACTATTTGGGAGGCTGAGGCAAAAGAATCGCTTAAACCTGGGGAGGCAGAGGCTGCAGTGAGCTGAGATTGTACTTAAGTACAATCTTTTTTTTTTTTTCCAGGTTCCAAACGTGTTTTTTATTCACTATTTTTGATGACTATAAATAAGTCTTTCCACTATGGAAAAGAAAGTTAGCACAGTACATTTTCATGACTGGGGATTGGATTTTCTGAAGTCATCTTCAATAGGGAAAAAACTTAGGAAAAAACAACCTGAATGTTGAATTCAGTTCTTTATATAACGTCCCTTGTAAAAACGAAACAGAATAAAAAAAAACCGAAAAAGAGGGGCAGGGTAAATCAAAAAAAAAAAAAAAAAAAAAAAAAAAGGAAAGGAAAGAGGAAAAGGAAATAAAATAAGACGATTTATTGCTTCTCCTCCGCATCCTCCTTGGTCTCCTTCACCGAGAGAGTTTCTAGCTTTTCCGCCGCTTTTCCGCCACTTTTCCAGCATGATCATTTTTGCCTGATCCTTTCTTTTCTCTCTCTTCGATCTCTTTCCTGCATTCTTCAAACTTTGTTTCGAATTTCTGTGCATTCTCAGCATTCAGGAAGCGGGTGGCCAGCAACTCTGGCTTGGGGCACTCATCGGCGAAGTCAGCATGGGTGTTCCAGACCCGGGCACGGTCGCTACCGCGTTGGGCTTCAGCTCCACCATCGGCGTGATATAGTGCTTGGCACAGATCTTCAGGGTCTTGTCCCGCCGCATGAGGAGGCGGATGGTCCCCTTCTCCTTGTGCTTCAGGAGCTTGACATCGCCGGTGCCTCGCTCCTTCCATTCTGGGAGGTAGTTCTCGGAGGCAAAACGGAGCAGTTTCGCCCGCATTTTAAAAAGTTCCTCTTCATCTTCTTCCAGCGTTTTAATTTCTTGCTCAGGAAGAGAAACTGTTGGCTCAAACTGAGGATCATGGTTGGACTTATCTGCATTCTCAGTGGAAGTATCATGGTCCTCATGAGTGTCCTTGGCGGCCGCCATGGGGGCGCGGCGGCGGCGGCTCAGCTGGGTCGGTCGTCGCTGGCTCCGCGGCCTCTCGGCGGCCACTCGGAGCTCCTTCCCTCCGCGTCTGGCCCTTAAGTACAATCTTTAAGTTGACTTAATCTTTTCTTTTTGAGACAAAGTCCCACTCCGTC
>NW_016107484.1:313173-315612 GCF_001604975.1 Cebus imitator | reverse complement strand
GGAGTGCAATGGCGCAATCTCGGCTCACTGCAACCTCCGCCTCCTGGGTTCAGGCAATTCTCCTGCCTCAGCTTCCTGAGTAGCTGGGATTACAGGCACACACCACCATGCCCAGCTAATTTTTTGTATTTTTAATAGAGACGGGATTTCACCCTGTTGACCAGGATGGTCTCGATCTCTTGACCTCGTGATCCACCCGCCTCGGCCTCCCAAAGTGCTGGGATTACAGGCTTGAGCCATGGCGCCCGGCCCAGTTCTATTTAATTCTTATCTCCCCTACTGCAAAGTTAACTTTTTTTTTTTGAGCTGGAGTTTCACTCTTGTTGCCAGGCTGAAGTACAATAACGAGGTCTCAGCTCACTGCAATCTCTGCCTCCCGGGTTCGAGCGGTCCTCCTGCTCCAGCCTCCTGAGTAGCTGGAACCACCAGTGGGTGCCATCATGCCTGGCTAATTTCTTTAGTGGAGATGGGGTTTCACCATGTTGGCCAGGCTGGTCTCAGAACTCCTGACCTCAGATGATCCACCCTCCTGGGCCTCCCAAAGTGCTGGGATTACAGGGATGAGCTGCCACACCTGCCCAAGTTAATTCTTTAAAATGGCCCCTTTAATTTGAATGGCTAATTATTACGTCATTTGACACTTGAAAAAAAATATTTTGGGCCAGGCACGGTGGCTCGGCAATATACACACAGGTGCATACACTGACGTCACATCCAGAGAAAAGTTCTTGGCATTTGCTCTTGATATGTTTATATCTGGGTGTGAACCAATAGTCCCGAAGCTGAAAGTGGAAACTCCAGTAGATTCAGATCCATGTTTCAAGTCACTCTGATTATCACTATTTTTTTTTGAGACAGGGTCTTGTTCTGTTGCCCAGGCTGGAGTGCAATGGCACAATTGCAGCTCACTATAGCCTCCACCCCTGGGCTCAAGCAATCCTCCTGCCTCAGCCTCCCAAGTGGCTGGAACCACCGGTGGGCGCCACCACGCTCAACTAACTTTTGTATTTTTTTGTCGAGACGGGGTTTTGCCTTCTTGCCCAAAGTGGTCTCGAACTCCTGGGCTCAGGCAATTCTCCCACCTCAGCCTCCCAAAATGCTGGGATTACAGGCATGAGCTACTGCACCCAGCCTGAAAATTATCTTTAAAATGATCTCAGTTGCCTGGCTGAGTAATGTATAGTTACTAGAATAGGCACAGACAGAAGTGCCATCAAAAATGTTAGATGAATGATGTAATCCAAATTTCTTATATGTTTTTTTTCCTGTAAATGAGTGACCCATCACTGAAATTTTCAGTTTGTGATAGTTAAGGGGGTGGGGGAGAAATGTCCAGATCTGTTATAATCCTTAGCTTTCTAAAATTTCTCTAAAGCACTGCTCTCCAAATCTTATGATGTCTAAGAATAGAAATATCCTGAAGAGCTGACCTGATACAAGTATTTTTTAGTTGTTTGATAATGCTATTCACCTCGACTTTTAGTAGAAGAGAGGGTAGCAAAGATTAGGAGTCCTTTCCAAAAATATCGAAGCCTTTATCCACTGAGGAATCACTCTCCCACAGCAGTGAGCATTACCTTGAGCAGAGTTATCTTGCTTAGAGAGTTGACTATAAAGCTGGGTCTAAGGACTGAAATCTTAATTCTTTTTCTTTAAATGTTTTTTTCTGATTACAAAAGGAAAATGCATTATTGTGAGAAATATGGAAATGTGTACAAAAGAAAATTAAAATTATAATTCCACTACCTAAAGATAACCAGCACTAGAATTTTGACGCATATCTGACAATTACAATAGCCAAACTTAACATTTACCAAGTCTTCTAATTTTTAAAATATATGGTGGCCAGGCAAGGTGGCTCACCGGGAGGCCAAGGCAGGAGGACCACTTGAGGTCAGGAGTTCGAGACCAGCCTGGCCAACATGGTGAAACCCCCTCGCTACTAAGATACAAAAATTAGCCAGACATGGTGGTATGAGCCTATTATCCCAGCTACTCCGGAGGCTGAGGCCGGTGAATCGCTTGAGCCTTGGAGGTAGAGGTTGTAGTGAACTGAGATCACACCACTGCACTCAAGCCTGGGAAACGAAGCTAGATTCTGTATCCAAAAAAAATAAAAGCTAAGAACTATGCATTAGAACACAGATGTTTGCAGGCTGGGCGCGGTGGCTCACACCTGAAATCCCAGCACTTTGGGTGGCCAAGGCGGGTGGATCACCTGAGGTGAGGAGTTTGAGTCCAGTCTGGCCAACATGTTGAAACCCTGCCTCTACTAAAAATACAAAAGTTAGCCTGGCATGGTGGTGGGCACCTGTAATCGCAGCTACTCTGGAGGCAGAGGCAGGGGAGTCTCTTGAACCTGGGAGGCAGAGGTTGCAGTGAGCCTAGATTGCGCCACTGCACTCCAGCGTGGGCAACAGAAGGAGACTCCATCTCAAA
>NW_016107484.1:296656-308303 GCF_001604975.1 Cebus imitator | reverse complement strand
ATTTTTGCAGTCTACCCATATGACAAAGGGCTGATATCCAGAATTTACAAAGAACTAAAGCAGATTTACAAGAAAAACCCAAACAAGCCCATTCAAAAGTGGGCAAAGGATATGAACAGACACTTTACAAAAGACATACATGAGGCCAATAAACATATGAAAAAATGCTCATCATCACTGGTCATTAGAGAAATGCAAATCAAAACTACATTCAGATACCATCATTACATTTGCATTACATTTTGTAATGATTGTAATGGCAATCATTACAAAATCTGGAGACAACAGATGCTGGAGAGGATGTGGAGAAATAGAAACACTTTTACACTGTTGGTGGGAGTGCAAATTAGTTCAACCATTGTGGAAGACAGTGTGGCGATTCTTCAAGGACCTAGAAATAGAAATTCCATTTGACCCAGCAATCCCATTACTGGGTATATATCCAACGGATTATAAATCGTTCTACTATAAGGACACGTGCATACAAATGTTCATTGCAGCACTGTTTACAATAGCAAACACCTGGAACCAACACAAATGCCCATCGATGATAGACTGGACAGGGAAAATGTGGCACATATACACCATAGAATATTATCCAGCCATCAAAAACAACGAGTTCGTGTCCTTTGTAGGGGCATGGATGAACCTGGAAACCATCATTCTCAGCAAACTGACACAAGAACAGAAAATCAAACACCGCATGTTCTCACTCATAGGTGGGTGTTGAACAAAGAGAACACATGTACACAGGGAGGGGAGAATCGCACACTGGGGTCTGTTGCGGGGAAATAGGGGAGGGACAGCAGGGGATGGGGAGTTGGGGAGAGAGAGCATGGGGAGAAATGCCAGATATAGGTGAAGAGGAGGAAGGCAGCAAATCACGCTGCCATGTGTGTACCTATGCAACAATCTTGCATGTTCTTTACATGTACCCCAAAACCTAAAATGCAATTTAAAAAAAAGAATTAGCAATTCTAGGCTGGTTGCAGTGGCTCACACCTATAATCCCAGCAATTTGGGAGGCCAAGGAGGGCAGATCACTTGATGTCAGTAGTTTAAGACCAGCCTGCCCAACATGGTGAAATTCCGTCTCTACTGAAAATGCAAAAAGAAAAAACTAGCCAGATGTGTTGGTATGCACCTGTAATCCCACCTACTTGGGAGACTGAGGCAGGAGAATCACTTGAACCTGTGAGGCAGACGTTGTAGTGAGCAGAGATCACACCCCTGCACTCCAGCCTGGGCGACAGAGCGAGACTCAGTTTCTTTTTCTTTTTCTTTTTTTTGAGACAGAGTCTAGCTCTGTCACCCAGTCTGGAGGACAGTGCACAATCTCGGTTTACTGCAACCTCTGCTTCCGGGGTTTTAAGCGATTCTCCTGCCTCAGCCTCCCCACTAGCTGGGATTATAGGTGTGTACCACCACGCCTGGGTAATTTTTGTATTTTTAGTAGAGCCAAGGTTTCACCACGTTAGCCAGACTGGTTTTGAACTTCTGACCTCAAGTAATCCACCTGCCTTGGCCTCCCAAAATACTGGGATTATAGGTATGAACCACAATGTTTGGTCGAGACTCTGTTTCAAAAAAAAAAAACCAGAATTAGCAATAAGTATATACTCAAAAGAACTGAAATAGATACCAAAACAAACACTTGTACATGAATATTCATAGCAGTGATATAAACAAGAATCAAAAGAAGGATATAACCCAAATGTCCATCAACTGATGAATGGATTAAAACACTGTGGTATATATACACAACAGAATATTATTCAGCCATAAGAAGGAATGAATGAAGTACTGATACATGTTACAATATGAATGAATCTGGAAAACATTGTACTAAGTCAAAGAAGCCAGACACAAAAAATCACTTATTGTATCGCGCCCGCCCACTCCTTTTTTTTGTTTCTCCTGCCTCAGCCTCCTGAGTAGCTGGGATTATAGGCATGCACCACCACGCCTGGCTAATTTTTTTTTTATTTTTTTTTATTTTTAGTAGAGACAGAGTTTTGCCATGCTGGCCATCTGGTCTCTAACTCCTGACCTCAGGTGATCTGCCCACCTCGGCCTCCCAAACTGCTGAGATTACAGGCAAGAGCCACCATGCCTGGCCGAATTATTCACTTTAAAATGGTTAACTGGAGGTCATATGAATTTCATCTCAATTTTTTTCTTTTACTTTTTTCTTTTATTTACTCTTCTGTTCCATTAGTTTCCCTTGGTGTCATCTCAATTTTTAACAAGCTAAACAAAATAAAGAACTAGCCTTTCCACTGGGCATAGTGGTTCATGCCTGTAGTCCCAGCTCTTCTGGAGGGTGAAGCAGGAGAATTGCCTGATCCCAGGAATTTGAGACCAGCTTGGACAACATAGCAAGACCCTGTCTCTACAAAAAATAAAAAAAAATTAGCCAGGCATGGTGGTGCTTGCCTGTGGTCCCAGCTACTCAGGAGGCTGAGGTGGAGAGGGTGGCTGAGCCCGCACGGTGAAGGCTACAGTGGTGACTGCCCCATTGCACTCCAGCCTGCGCGACAGAGTACGACCCTGTCTAAAAAAAAAAAAATTGTCTTTTTATTAAAATTTTGATTTTGTGAAAAGTTTGATGTTATTATTATTATTATTATTATTGAGACGGATTATTACTCTGTCACCCAGGCTGGAGTGCAGTGGCATGATCTTGGCTCACTGCAGCCTCTGTCTCCCGGGTTCAAGCGATTCTTCTGCCTCAGCCTCCTAAGTAGCTGGGAATACGGGCATGTACCACCACATCTGTCTAATTTTTATATTTTTAGTAGAGATGGGGTTTCACCATCTTAGCCAGGCTGATCTTCAACTCCTCACCTCGTGATCCGCCTGCTTCGGCCTCCGAAAGTGCTGGGATTACAGGCGTGAGCCACTGCCCCTGGTCGATAAATTCTTCAATATAGTGGAGCCATAGATAACATTCAAAGTACTTTTTCCCTAGCATGTTTCTACTTTCAATCTTTATTTAACCACTAGTATTAACATGTTGAAAGTAGACTGGGGCAGTGGTTCACACTTGTGATCCCAACACTTTAGGAGGCTAAGGTAGGAGGATGGCTTGAGGTGAGGAGGTCAAGGCTGCAATGAGCTATAGCCTTGACTTTATACCACTGACTTTAGCCTGGGTGACAGAGCAAAACCCCATCTCTTAAAAGTGGAAAATTATGGACAAGATGTTGGTTGACTTAATTACTCCTGAATGCTTTTTCCTGAAGAAAAAAAAGTCATGTAATTTATGTTCTCAGGATAATTTGTACTTAGAAAGAATCAAATCCAGAATCTTTTACCATCCTTTTCCTATTACTAAAAGATTAGTTGGAAATATACACTCCAAATGGATTCATTATTAACAGAGAAACAAATGAAATGTTCAATCGTGCGTTCAAGACTGTTGCTTGGCACTTACTTGCCAAATATGCTTTTTATCTTTAGATTTATATTGAGGGTTTTTTTTTTTTTTTTTTTTTTGCATGTAGGAATATTTATCATTTGTGCAAGAGAGATTGGGAATCAAGTAAATATTTTAAAGGTGTCTAAAATTTGTCAGGGGGACGTCCCAGGGTTTGGGTATTAATCTCCACCCCCTCCCCATCCTCCCCACTTCCTGCCTATTCTCCAAGTGCTTATTCACCCTTGGTGTTACTGAATAAAGTGTGTTCAGAAAATATTTTGGAATGGGCTCATGCCTGTAATCCCAGCAAGTCGGGAGGTCAAGGCAGGAGGATCACTTCAGCCCAGGAGCTTAAGACTAACCTGGGTAACATAGTGAGATCCTGTCTCTATAACATAAAATATAAAAATAAATATAAACAAAAGAAATATCTTGGGCTGAGTGCAGTAGCTTGCACCTGCAGACCCAGCAATTTGAAATGCCAAGGTGGGTGGATTGCTTGAGCCCAGGAGTTCGAGACCAGCCTGGGCAGCATGGTGAAACCCCATCTCTATAAGAAATGCAAAAATTTGGCTGGGCACAGTGGTTCATGCCTGTAATCCCTGCACTTTGGGAGGCCGAGTTGGGCAGATCACTTGAGGTCAGGAGTTCGAGTCCAGCCTGGCCAAGATGATGAAACCCCATCTCTACTAAAAATACAAAAATTAGCTGGACGTGATTGTGGGTGCCTGTAATCCCAGCTATTCAGGAGGCTGAGGCAGGAGAATCTCTTGAACCCAGGAGGCAGAGGTGGAAGCGAGCCAAGATCATGCTACTGCAATCCCCCTTGAGCAACAAAATGAGATCCCCTCTCAAAAAATAGATAAATAAGGCCAGGCACGGTGACTCATGCCTGTAGTCTCAGCACTTTGGGAGGCCGAGGTAGGCGGATCACAAGGTCAGGAGTTTGAGACCAGCCTGACCAACATGGCGAAACCCTGTGTCTACTAAAAATACAAAAATTAGCTGGGCGTAGTGGCATGCGCCTATAATCCCAGCTACTTAAGAGGCTGAGGGAGGAGAATCACTTCAATCCAGGAGGCAGACGTTGCAGTGAGCCAAGATTGCACCACTGCACTCCAGCTTGGGTGACAGAGCGAGACTCCATCTTAAAAAAAAATTAATTAATTAACTAATTAAATAAAATAAAATATTGACATGGAATGGGGAAAGGGAAGATAGATGTATTTTGAAGGAAGATATTACAAAGGAGTTAGTGATGATTAAGAATGTGAAATTACTCCCTAAATACAAGCCTAGGGGTCAGGGAGCCCTTTTACCAACTGTGATGTACAAGTCAGGAATCAGAGTCAGTCTGAAGGATAAGGTAATAAACTTCTTTAGTTTTACCGGAAGTGTGATTAAGTCCCAAGTGTCTGTAGGACAAGCCATGCCGACAAGTGTTAGAACAGGCTGGAGACACTGGATGGGTCAAGTTACATCAGCATCTCCTCCAGAGACTGAGATTTACTCTACTTGAAACCTTCCCAGACCATCATCCCTCATGGAATGATTTTTTTCCTCCCATTACATCAGCATTCATTCCAAAATATTTTCCTTCTTTCTTTCCTTTTCTCTCTCTCTTTCCTTCTCTTTCTTTCTTTCTATTTTTGAGATGGAGTCTCAGGCTCTGTTGCCCAGGCTGGAGTGCAATGGCAAGATCTTGGCTCACTGCAATCCCCCTCCACCTCCCAAGCTCAAATGATCCTCTTACCTCAGCCTCCAAAGTAGCTGCAACTATAGACATGCGCCACTACACCTGGTTAACTTTTTTTTTTTCTTTTTGAGGAGTTTCACCTTTGTCGCCCAGGCTGGAGTGCAATGGCGCCATCTTGGCTCACTGCAACCTCCACCTCCTGGGTCCAAGCGATTCTCCTGCCTCAGCCTCTGGAGTAGCTGGGATTACAGGTGCCCCCCACCACACCGGGCTAATTTTTTGTATTTTTAGTAGAGACGGGGTTTCACCATGTTGGTTAGGCTGGTCTCGAACTCCTGACCTCAGGTGATCTGCCCGCCTCGGCCTCCCAGAGTGATGGGATTATAGGCATGAGCCACCGTGCCCATCCCAGGCTAATTTTTGTAACTTTTGTAGAGACAATTTCTCCATGTTGCTCAGGCTGCTCTTGAGCTCCTGGGCTCAAGTGATCCACCTGCTTTGGCCTCCCAAAATGTTGGGACTGCAGGCAGGAGGTACTGTGCCTGGTTTGTTCCAGAATCTTTGGCCTAAGAAGATAATTGCTGTTACTACCACCTCCTCCAGATTTTAGTTTTCTTTCTCATTTAACAACTGTCTTTCTAGTCTTGGCACTTGCCCGCTCATGCGTTCCTGTTCTTCCCAAAATACAGCTTTTGCCTAACATTTTTCCTGATTAAATTCACGCTAGTCTGCTTATCTTAAGGCCTTTTTTTTGTCTGAATTCTTTCAACATGAGGTTGGAAGAGACTTTAGAATCTTCTTACTCAAATGCCTGCAAGTGTATGAATCCACACTTTTATCTTTTTATTTTTTGTTTTTGAGACAGAGTCTCGCTTTGTCGCTCAGGCTGGAGTGCAATGGCACAATCTCAGCTCTCTGCAAACTCTGCCTCCCGGGTTCAAGCAATTCTCTCACCTCTGCCTCCCAAGGAGCTAAGACTACAGGCACACGCCACCACGCCCAGCTAATTTTTGTATTTTTAGTAGAGAGGGAGGTTTCACCATGTTGGCCAGGCTGGTCTCGAACACTTGACCTCAAGTGATCCACCCACCTCAGCCTCCCAAAGTGTTGGGATTACAAGCATGAGCCACCGTGCCTGGTCTGTATCTTTTGATAAAATAAAATCTCAACAATTTGTGTGGGTTGGGAAAATGTCTGTCTGAATTAGTGAAAATTCTGAATTATAATAATTTTGAAAGAGATATGATTTTAGCACATTCAAGTGTGTGCAATAATGCTGAATAGATCAAATACAATTTAAGAAAATTGAAATTCTTAGAAATTTGCTTTTATGAATAGATAATTATGATTTACCCTGCATTCAATAAAAAATTTATTTTTCTTTTTCTTTTTATTTATTTATTTATTTATTTATTTATTTATTTTGAGACGGAGTTTCACTCATGTTACCCAGGCTGGAGTGCAATGGCGCGATCTTGGCTCACTGCAACCTCTGCCTCCTGGGTTCAGGCCATTCTCCTGCCTCAGCCTCCTGAGTAGCTGGGATTACAGGCACGCACCACCATGCCCAGCTAATTTTTTTTATTTTTAGTAGAGACGGGGTTTCACCATGTTGACCAGGATGGCCTCGATCTCTTGACCTCGTGATCCACCCGCCTCGGCCTCCCAAAGTGCTGGGATTACAGGCTTGAGCCACCGCGCCCGGCCATATTTATTTATTTTTTTAAGACAGGGTTTTACCATGTTGGTCAGGCTGGTCATGAACTCCCGACCTCAGGTGATCCGCCCTCCTTGGTCTCCAAAGTGCTTGGATTACAGGTGTGAGCCACCACGCCCGGCCTAAAAATTTATGTTTGTACAACGCTTTATAGTTTTCAAACACTTTCTTTATAGTATTTATTTTGAAGTAGAGAAGGCAAGTGTTATATTTGCAATTTCAGAGGCAATATGAAAGCTAGTGACATGGCCAGGCTCAGTGGCTTGCACCTGTAATCCCAGTACTTTGGGATGGCAAAGGAGGGAGATGTGGAGGATCATTTCAGCCCAGGAGTTTGGGACTAGCCTGGGCAATATGGTGAAACATGGTCTCTACCAAAAAAGAAAAAAAAGAAAGAAAAAAAATATTAGCTTGGTGCAAAAGCAAGTGCAGCTTTTGCCATTACTGTCAATGGTAAAAAACACACAGACACACAGACACACACACAATTATTTAGCACCAACCTAAAATACAAAAATTAGCTGAGCATAGTGATGCAATCCTGTAATCCCAGCTACTTGGAAGTCTGAGGTAGGAGGACCACCTCAGCCCAGGAGGTCAAGGCTGCAGTGAGCTGTAATTGTGTCACTGCAGTACTGCATTCCAGCCTGGGTAACAGAGAGAGACCCTGTCAGAAAGAAAAAAGAAACGAAAGAAAGAAGGAAAGGAAGGAAGAAAGAAAGGAAGGAAGGAAAAGAGAAAGGAGAGAGAGAGAAGGAGAGAGACAGAGAGAAAGAGAAAGAGAAAGAAAGAAAGAAAAAAGAAAGAAAGAAGAAAGAAAGAAAGAAAAAAGAAAGAAAGAAGAAAGAAAGAAAGAAAGAAAGAAAGAGAAAGAAAGAAGGAAGGAAGGAAGGAAGGAAGGAAGGAAGGAAGGAAGGAAGGAAGGAAAAAAAGAGCGAGCCAGTGACTTACCCGAAATGGGTCAAAAATTACCCAGCTTATCAGTTTTTAAAAATATTTATATAAATTTAATCTTTATAAGAATAGAGATGGGTCTCCAGAAGTAGGTCTAAAAAGTAAAAAAATAAATAAATAAAATTAAATTAAAAGAGATTTAAAAAAAAAAGAATAGAGATGGGGTCTCACTATGTTGCCCAGGCTGGTCTTGAACTCCTAAAGGAAAATGATCCTCTCATCTTGGCCTTCTGAAGTGCCTGGATTACAGACATGAGCCACTGTGTCCAGCCCAGTTTTTGTTTTCGTTTTTGGATATATTAATAATAACAGCTGGCCAGGTGTGGTGGTTCATGCCTGTAGTCCCGGAATTTTGGGAGGCCAAGGCAGGCAGATCACCTGAGATTAGGAGTTCAAGACCAGCCTGGCCAAGATGGTGAAACCCTGTCTCTACTAAAAATACAAAAATTAGCCGGATGTGGTGGCGGGCACCTGTAGTCCCACCTACTCCAGAGGCTGAGGCAAGAGAAGCACTTGAACCCAGGAGATGGAGGTTTCAGTGAGCAGAGATTGCACCATGGCACTCCAGCCTGGGTGACAAAGCGAGACTCTGTCTAAAAATAATAGTAATAACAGCTAACATTTATTATGATTTACTAAGTCCCAGACACAATTCTTAGCACTCTACATGTATTTCTCATTTAAAGCTCATTATAGCCCCCGAAGTTTGTACTGTTAATATTCCCATTTTCTAGATGAAAAAAACCAAGGCACAGGGGATGAACTAATTGCCCAAAGTCCCATGACAGTAAGCGGTGGGGCCAGGCTGAGGCCCAGGCAGTCTGATTACATGGGCCACACTTTTAATTATAACATGTAAGTAGTAGTCTCACTACCTGGTTCAGAAGAACAGAGGTGTTGTATTTCAAATAGGTTAAAGTGGTGTCTATTATGACCTGGTTTGCATGGCTCATATCCTTAGAATTGCTTCCCATGCAGTAAGAAAAGAATTCTCAGAGCTGGCCATCCAAATCTTTGTACAGGTAAGATTCATGAGTGTATGTTAATGAGGTTTACCTGTGCTCAATTTGTATGTATCATTCTGCATTTGCTGCTAGGCCACTTGCTCTCATGTGATGATTCTATTTCTCCAATTAGACTAAGGGGTGGATATTAATCTCTGGTTTCTTTGCTCTCCAATACAGTTCTGTGTCAAAAATTAGTTGTTAGCTGGGCGCAGGGGCTCAATCCTGTAGTCCCAGCACTTTGGGAGGCTGAAGAGGGTGGATCACTGAGGCCAGGAGTTCGAGACCAGTCTGGCCAACATGGTGAAACCCCGTCTCTACTAAAAATACAAAAATTAGCTGGGTGTGGTGGTGCACATCTGTGATCCCAGTTATTCAGGAGGCTGAGGCAGGAGAGTCACCTGAACCTGGGAGGTGGAGGTTGCATAGATCTGAGATCACAGCACTGCACTCCAGCCTGCTGTGTGACAGAGCAAGACTCTATCTCAAAAAAAAAAAAAAAGAAAAGAAATTTGGTTTGTATTCTGCCACCAAAGGGCTGAGTGGCCACCAAGGCCTCAGTTTCCTCACCATAAAGGACTCAAATTACTTTTGAGGTCACCAACTTTGGTTATAAAATGCAGATGTTCATATTTTTTCTATTGTGGTAAAATTCCCATAAAATAAAATTCACCGTTAACATTTTTTTTTTTTTTGAGACAAAGTCTCACTCTGTCGCTCAGGCTGGAGTGTAATGGCACGATCTCAGCTCACTGCAACCTTCGCCCCCAGGATTCAAGTGACTCTCTTGCCTCAGCCTCCCGAGTAGCTGGGATTACAGGTGCATACCACCACATCCAGCTAATTTTTGTATTTTTAGTAAAGACGAGATCTTACCATTTTGGCCATGCTGGTCTTGAACTCCTGACCTCGTGATCTGCCTGCCTCGGCCTCCCAAAGTACTAGGATTACAGGCATGAGCCACTGCACCCTGCCTTAACCATTTTAAAGTGTCCAATTCGGTGGCATTTAGTACCTTCACAGCGTTGCACAAGCATCACCACCACCTGTTCCAAAACATTATCATCTGCATATGGACTATCCGGAATAGGTGAATCCATAGAGACAGGAGGCAGATAGGTGGTTGCCCAGGTCTGGGGAGAGGGGGAAATGCGTAGTGATTGCTTAGTACGTACAGAGTTTCGTTTGGGGGTCATGAAAATATTTTGGAACTAGATGGAGGTGATAATTGCTCAACATTGTAAATGCACTGTGACTGACTTGCTCACTGTAAACTGGTTAATTTTACCTCAATTTAAAAAGAGAAGGGGGGAAAAAGATACAGCTTTGTTTATTAATTAATTAAGCACTTCAGCTGTAGAGAGAGATAATTTAGATTAGTTCACGGGCTAACTCAACGAGACCCAGCCCAATACCCCCATTACATCTGCAACACTGTCTCCTGAGATTTTAATAGTGGAGACCAGTTAGGCTATTGACAAGCTTTTACATCTCAAAGTACGGTCAGAGGACTCGTAGCCTCAACATCACCTGGGAGCTTGTTAGACATTCACAACCCCAGGCTGCCCTGGGCCAACTGGACGACAATCTGTACTTTTTTATCTTTATCTTATTTTTGAGACTGAAGGAGTCTCCCTCTGTCGCCCAGGCTGGAGTGCAGTGGTGCAGTCTCAACTCACTGCAACCTCTGCCTCCCGGGCCCAAGTGATTCTCCTGCCTCAGCCTCCCAAGTAGCTGGGATTACAATGCATGCCACTACACCTGGCTAATTTTTGTATTTTCAGTAGAAATGGCGTTTCGCCATGTTGGCCAGGCTGGTCTCAAACTCCTGACCTCAGGTGATCCGCCTGCCTCAGCCTCCTAAAGTGTTGGATGTCAGCCACTGCTCCCAACACAGAATATATATTTATTTAACAAGATTTCCAGGTGATTCACTTGCACGTTAAAGTTTGGAAAATCACAGTTATAGGAACATTGAAGTGGTACAAGCTTATCCCATTCAAGACAACACAATATATATTAATATAATTTCAGTTTTTTTTTTTTTTTTTTTTTTTTAGACGGAGTCTTACCCTGTCACCCAGGCTGGAGCACAGTGGCACGAACTCAGTTGACTGCAACCTCTGCCTCCCAGGTTCAAGCAATTCTCCTGCCTCAGCCTCCCGAGTAGTTGGGATTATAGGCGTGCACCACCACTATCCGCTAATTTTTTTTTTTTTTAAGTAGAGACAGGGTTTTCCATGTTGGCCAGAGTGGTCTCAAACTCCCAACCTCAAGTGATCCGCTGGCTTTGGCCTCCCAGAGTGCTGGGATTACAGGCTTAAGTCACTGCGCATGGCCATAATTTCAGTTTTTACAGAAGATGCATTGCAGCATGATTGCTTGCTTGCTTAACAGGTTCCCATCGGTCTTTAATTTGCTGTCTCCCTTAAGGCATTGGAAAATTTAACCACCATCAAAAGATTTACCCATGATTTTCAAGGAACTCAGCTTTTGAGAAGATGAAAGTCTTTACAATTCAAAACACAAACCAGAGGCCAAAAAATGTTAATATAAGCTTCCAGGTAAGCAAGAGAAATTGCATTCTTATGTGAGATGTTGCAGTTTATTTAAGGGGTAATGTGCCTGTAATTCCAGCACTTTGGGAGGCCGAGGCAAGAGGATCACTTGAGCCCAGGAGTTTGAGAGCAGCCTGGGTAAGATAGGGAGACCCATCACTACAGAAGATGTTAAAAAACATTAGCCGGAGGCCGGGCGCGGTGGCGCAAGCCTGTAATCCCAGCACTTTGGGAGGCCGAGGCGGGTGGATCACGAGGTCAAGAGATCGAGGCCATCCTGGTCAACATGGTGAAACC
>NW_016107484.1:294331-296516 GCF_001604975.1 Cebus imitator | reverse complement strand
AAAAAAAAAAAAAAAAAAAAAAATTAGCCGGGCATGGTGACACGTGCCTGTGGTCCCAGTTACTTGGGAGGCTGAAGCGAAAGGATCACTTGAGCCTGGGAGGTCAAGGCTGCAGTGAGCCAGAATCAGTCATGCCACTGCATTCCAGCCTGGGCAACAGAGTGAGACGCTCTCTCTGAGAAAACAAACTAAAAAAAAAGAAAAAAGAGGCCAGGTGCCATGGCTCACGCCTGTAATCCCAGCACTTTGGGAGGCCGAGGCAGGCGGATCACCTGAGGTCAGGAGTTTGAGACCAGCGTGACCAACATGGAGAAACCCTGTCTCTACTAAAAATACAAAAATTAGCCGAGCGTGGTGGAGCATTCCTATAATCTTAGGTACTCAGGAGACTTGGGGCTGGAGAATTTCTTGAACCTGGGAGGCGGAGGTTGCAGTGAACTGAGATTATGCCACTGCACTCCAGTCTGGGCAACAGAGCCGGACTCCATCTCAAAAGAAAAAAAGAGAGAAAAATTAAAAGTTTTAGAGTACATCTCTGAATGGGAATTTTTTTTTTTTTGAGACAGGGTCTCACTCTGTTGCCCAGGCTGGAGTGCAGTGGCAAAATCTCAGCTCACTGCTGCCTCTGCCTCCCGGGTTCTAGCAATTCTCCCTCAGCCTCCTGAGTAGCGGGGATTATAGGCTCCCACCACTACACGGGGCTAATTTTTGTATTTTTAGTAGAGATGGAGTTTGACCATGTTGGCCAGACTGGTCTTGAACTTCTGACCTCAAGTGATCTGCCCACCTCGGCCTCCCAAAGTGCTGGGATTACAGGCGTAAGCTACCATGCTCAGAAGAATTCTTTTTTTTTTCCTTCCTTCTTTCTTTTTTTGAGACAGGGTCTTCCTCTGTCACCCAGGCTGGAGTGCAGTGGTACAATCATGGCTCACTGCAGCCTCAAATTCCTAGGCTCAAGTAATCCTCCTACCTCAGCCTCCTGAATAGCTGGGATACAGGTGTGTGCCACCATGCCTAATGTTTTTTTTTTTTTGAGAGGAGTCTCACTGTGTCGCCGGGCTGGAGTGCAGTGGCACGATCTTGGCTCACTGCAACCTCTGTCTCCTGGGTTGTAGCAATTCTCCTGCCTCAGCCTCCCAAGTAGCTGGGACTACAGGTGCCAGCAATCACGCCCAGCTAATTTTTGTATTTTTAGTAGAGACGGGGTTTCACCGTGTTGGCCAGGATGGTCTTGATCTCTTGACCTGGTGATCCACCTGCCTTGGCCTCCCAAAGTGCTGGGATTACAGGTGTGAGCCACCAAACCCAGCCTAGCTTATCTATTGTTTTTAAGTAGAGAAGTGGTATCGCTATGTTACCCAGGCTGGTCTTGAACTCCCAGGCTCAAGGGATCCACCAGCCTCACCCTCCCAAATTGCTGGGATTACAGGTAGGAGCCACTGCGCCTGGCAGTGAACATGATTCTAATTGGATAATTTTAAAGAGGCTGCTCCCTTCAGCCTGGGATACTCCACCTTTTCTCTGTGCTTTGATCCTGTCTTCAGTACTTCCTCACTATCCCAAACTTGAAAATCAAAAGATACAAAGCTAACACTGCCATATCCATATTCTTCCTAATTTTATGGTAAAATTTGCTTGGTTTAACTTTCATTTACCAAAATTTAAAAACTAATACATTTATTTTTATTTATTTATTTATTTTGAGATGGAGTTTTTTTTTAAAAATATTTTGATTCTACCTTGGAAAAGCAGGTTTTCATCTTTCCAAAAATTGCACCAAGGTAAAGCAAAGCTCTAGCTGATTCGGGTGTGTTGTTTAGGCATTAGCAGTACTGCCCTCACTATGCGCTCATTGGACAGTAGCGCAACCCCCAGAAAAGGATGGTTAGAGAAGGAGTTTCGCTCTTGTTGCCCAGACTGGAGTACAATGGCTCGATCTCAGCTAACCACAACCTTCGCCTCTGGGTTCAAGCAATTCTCCTGCCTCAGCCTCCCCAGTAGCTGGGATTATAGCCATGCGCCACCATGCCCGGCTAATTTTGTATATTTAGTAGAGACGGAGTTTCTCCGTGTTGGTCAGGCTGGTCTCGAACACCCGACCTCAGGTGATCTGCCCACCCTGGCCTCCCAAAGTGCTGGGATTACAGGCGTGAGCCACTGCACCCAGCCAAGTGTACAAATCTTT
>NW_016107484.1:285968-294191 GCF_001604975.1 Cebus imitator | reverse complement strand
TCTTTTTTTTTTTTTGAGACGGAGTTTCGCTCTTGTTACCCAGGGTGGACTGCAATGGCGCGATCTCGGCTCACCGCAACCTCTGCCTCCTGGGTTCAAGCAATTCTTCTGCCCCAGCCTCCTGAGTAGCTGGGACTACAGGCCTACGCCACCATGCCCAGCTAATTTTTTTGTATTTTTAGTAGAGACGGGGTTTCACCATATTGACCAGTATGGTCTCGATTTCTTGACCTCGTGATCCACCCGCCTCGGCCTCCCAAAGTGCTGTGATTATAGGTGTGAGCCACCGCGCCTGGCCCAGAAACAGGATTTTATTTTTTTTATTTTTTTATTTTTACTTTTTTTAGAGGGAGCAGGCCTGTCACCTGGTGAGAGAGGGAGCAAGGTGTGTGGTGGGTGCCACATTCTCTTAAGCAATCAGATCTTCTGGAAATTCACAGAGTGAGGACTCATTACCATGGGGAGGGCACCAAGCCATTCATAAGAGATCCACCCCCATGACCCAAACACCTTCCACTAGGTCCCACCTTCATCACTGGAGATCACATTTCAATATGAGATTTGGAGGAGCCAAATATCCAAACCATATCAAAGCCAGAGAGGGAAACTTCACCTTTCCTTTTTTTCTTTTTTCTTTTTTTTTTTTTAAGAAAGAGAGAAAGGAAGAAAGAGAAAGAATAAAAAGAAAGAAAGAAAGAAAGAAAAAATGAAGGAGAGGAAGGATGAGGAAGAGGGAGAGGGAGAGAGAACGGGGGTGTTGCTTTATTGCCTGGGCTAGCATGCAGTCTAAAAATGGGTATGCCTGTAATTGTGTTTAATAATAGAGACATGGAAAAAAAAATGAGGGAAGAAAATAACAAACAAGCAGCCAACCAATATTTCATTTAAACCTGTAAATAGGTGTGATGTGGTGCTGATAAGAGTGTATATTTTGCATATTTAAAGTGGAGAGTTCTATAAATGTTAATTAAGTCTACATGTTCCCGACCTGAGTTCAAGTCCTGGATATCAATGTTAACTTTCTGTCTCATTGATCTGTCTGATATTGATGTTGAAGTCTCCCACTATTATTGTGTGGGAGTCTAAGTCTCTTTATATGTCTTATATATCTGGGTATTCCTGTATTGGGTGCGTATATATTTAGGATCTTTAGCTCTTCTTGTTACATTGATCCTTTTATCATTATGTAATATCCTTCTTTGCTTCTTTTGATCCTTGTTGCTTTAAAGTCTATTTTATCAGCAAAAATTACAACTCCTGCTTTCTATTTATTATTTTTGCTCTCCATTTGGTTGGTAAATTTTTCTCCATCCGTTTGTTTTGAGTCTTTGTGTATCCTTGCATGTGAGATGGGTCTGGATGTAGCATACCAATGGGTCTTGGCTTTTTTTTTTGCCTGTCTGTGACTTTGGATTGGAGGATTTAGTCGATTTAAATTTAGAATTAATAATAATATATGTGAGTTTGATATTGCCGTTTAATGTTAGCTGGCTGTTTTGCCCATTAGTTGATACAAGTTCTTAATTATGTTGATGTTCTTCATTTTTTGGTATTTTTTAGAAAGGCTGATACTGGTTGTTCCTTTCTATTTGTAGTGGTTCTTCCAGAAGCTCTTGTAAAGCAGGCCTGGTGGTGATGAAATCTCTGAGTGCTTGCTTGTTCACAAAAGATTTTATTTTTCCTTCGCTTATGAAGCTTAGTTTGGCTGGATGTAAAATTGTGAGTTGAAAGTTCTTTTCTTTAAGGATGTTGAATATTGGCCCCCACTCTCTTCTGTCTTGTAGGGTTTCTGCTGAGAGATCTGCTGTGAGTCTGATGGGCTTCCCTTTATGGGTAACCTGACCTTTCTCTCTGGCTGCCCTCAGTATTTTCTCCTTCATTTCAACCCTGGTGAATCTGGTGATTATGTGCCTTGAGGTTGGTCTTCTTGAGGAATATCTTTGTGGTGTTCTCTGTATTACCTGGAGTTGAATATTGTCCTGCCTTGCTAGGTTGGGAAAGTTTTCCTGAATAATATCCTGAAGCGTATTTTCCAGCTTGGATTCATTCTCTTCGTCACATTCAGGTACACTTATCAAACGTAGATTAGGTCTTTTCACATAGTCCCATATTTCTTGGAGACTTTGCTCATTTCTTTTTATCCCTTTTTCTCTAATCTTGTCTTCACATTTTATTTCATTAAGTTGGTCTTCGACCTTTATATCCTTTATTCTGCTTGATCAATTCGGCTGTTAAAACTTGTGCGTAGTTCGCGAAGTTCTCTTGTGTTTTTCAGCTCCATTAATTCACTTATATTCCTCTCTAAATTGTGTGTTATTGTTAACATTTCTTCAAGCCTTTCTTCAAAGTTCTTAATTGCTTTGCATTAGAAACTAAGTTAGTTTAGTTAGAACAAGTTCTTTTAATTCCCAGAAGTTTCTTATCATCCACCTTATGAAGCCTGCTTCTGTTAATGGAACACACTGGTTCTCCATCAGGCCTTGTTCCGTTGCTGATGAGGAACTGTGATCCCCTGTAAAAGGAGAGGCGTTCTGATTTTGGGTATTCTCAGCCTTTTTAGGCTGTTTTTTTCCCTTCGTTATAGATTTATCCATCCGTGGTCTTTATAATTACCGTCTTTATAGTTGGGTTTCTGAATGGACGTCCAACCGGCGCTAAAATCTGAGCAACCCACTGCGCCGGCCAAAACAGACTGATGGTGCCTTTCTGACTGTGCACCAAGAACCGCCGCACCAAGGCAGCGGCAAAACCGCCTCGCCGGCCACAAGAGTCGCGCTGGCGACCTGTGGGGCTCGTCTGCTGGGAGTCTCCTGGTGCGTGAGCAACAAAAATTCGTCTGAAAGTGTGGCGTCCTCTCGTTCTCTGCGCTTTCGCTGGGAGCTACAATCCCGAGCTGCTAGTGATCAGCTATCTTGGATCTCTCTCGACAGGATTTTATTTAACATTTATTGTAATGGGGTCTGCGCAAAAGGAGGGGATGGGGGGTGGGGTACATGCAGGGGACACAGGAACACGATGACATGGCCAGGGCCACAGCTTCTTCTATCATCAGGAAGACAAGACCAGGGCTGGAGCTGGGGTGGAAGAGGGGAGGGGGACACTGGCTGCATTTCCCCCAGCC
The DNA here is from genome assembly GCF_001604975.1 of Cebus imitator. NCBI lineage: Eukaryota > Metazoa > Chordata > Mammalia > Primates > Cebidae > Cebus > Cebus imitator. The sequence continues at coordinate 291,070 of NW_016107484.1, read as the reverse complement.
CCAGGAAGCACCTCTAGGCCCTGGACCCCTCGCTCATCCTGGCCCCTAAAATTCCATCTCTCCTCTGCCTCTGGCCCTCCTGGCTCCTCCTTCTGCTCCCCTGAACTTTTCCCCTGACAGATTCTCAAGTAGGACGATGTTCAGGGCCTGACCCCAAACCCCCCACCACCTTATGATGGTACAACTTTTGCCGGCCCTGCTTCTGCCCCTCCTCAAACCTCACGGCTCTCCCTCTCTGGGACAGAAGCTCTGATCTCCCTCCTTCCTCACCTCCCTCCCCCTGGAAAAAAAGAAAAAGAAAAAGGAAAAGAAAGCACCAACTCCCCAGGGAGGGGCAACAGACAGCAGGGGGAGAGGATTGGAAGGAGAGTGAGAGAACTATTGAGGGAAGAGGCTCACAAGTCCCTGGGAGGACAGGGCACGGGCTTACAGAGAGGAGAGGGGGTATGGGCAGTGGCTGCTCCTGTCCTCTGCCACCCCTGCCCACTGTCCAGGTGACTTCAACACAACCCACGGGACAGGTTTGTGTGGGGTCAGGTCTGATAGAAGAGAGGAGCGGGAGAAACAAATCGTTAAAACCTAGCGAATTCCCCTAAACATTTCTTCCTCCTTTCCCTCCGGAGGCTCCTTGGTTGGTGGGGAAGCAGTGAGGAGTTGGTGGGAAAAGTGGGGGGAGAGGAGCCTGTACCAACTGACGCTACTCCATTCTCCCCTCTCCCCCCAACCAACTCGGAGCTCACCATGGCTGGGAGGGAAGTGGCTGAGAGCTCACAGGCACCCCCTCTACCCCGAGAGGGAGCCCACAGATGTGGGAGGAGCTGCTGCTGCCGCCGCCATTGGACAAACCTCACCAGTACCTTTGTTGCAGAGCTCACAGACACGGTGAGGGCCCTGGCTGTGCACTTTCATGTGGTCCGAAATATAAGCCAAGCTCAGCGTCTTGCCACACACGTGACATGGCACCTTCTCCTCGTGTCGTACCATGTGCGCCCGCAGCCGATCCTTCGTGGCGAAAGCTGCCTCACATTTGTCACATTTGAAGGGCCGTTCTGTTGAGTGCACTGGTCGGACGTGACTGTTGGGGTGATCCGGCCGGGAGAAGCTCTGGCCACAGTGGGAGCAGCTGCAGGGCTTGTGTACAGCGCCGTCACGTGAGCGCACGTGGTAGCTCAGGCGGTCCTTGCGCTGCTGGCACACCGGGCACTGGGAGGGCTTCTCGTCCCAGTGAGACAGCCTGTGTCGGTTCAGGTGGTGGCCGTCGCGGAAGGCCTTGCCGCACATCTCGCAGGCGTGGTTCTTCGGACGCGCTTCCCCGAGGCGGTCGTGGTCACCACGCCGCCGGCAGCCACTGCGGCCGTGCCGCAGCCGACACCCGCTTCTCCCACTCCCCTGCCGGCTCCGCTCAGCTGGGGCACGCTCAGGAGGCTCAGAGGCACCATGGTGGGCATCTTCATAGCATCCGAGAGGACCCGGCCGGCCTTGGCTCCCGCGTGGATGGCTTCGTGCCTCCGGAGGTTGCAGCCGTTCTTGAACGCCTTGGCGCACAGAGCGCAGATGTAGGGCCCCTTGCTCTTTGTCTTCTTCTTCAAGACAGACGCGACTGGGGCCACGGCGACCGTCGAGGTTGGGGCGATGGTGGCGGCGGAGGCGGGGGTGGGGGTGACGGAGGGGGCACCGGGGGCTGCTTCAGGGCCGCTGTGTCCACCGTGGAGGTGGCGGCCGGAGCCGGGGGAGCGGCAGCGACGGCGGCGGCAGCGGGGGACTCCTGGGCAGCGGCGAGCACGTGGAGCAAGTCCTCCTGGAGGGGCTCGGCCGCCGGGGCCTTGGCGGTGGGTTGGGGCGCCGGCGCAGCCTGGAATGGACTCTGGGCGCAGCCCTGGGAGGTAAAGAAGCGGGACTCAAGTGTACAAATCTTAAGTGTACAGCCTAATTATTATTTAAAGTTGAGGTAGAATTGACATAAAATTTATGATTTTAAAATGTACAGTTCAGTGGCATTTAGCACATTCACAGTAATCTAACTTCCAGGACATTTTCCTTGACCCAGAGAAAACTCCCCATTAAGTAGTTGTTTCCTCGTTCATCTTCCTCCATTCCTTGGAAGCCACCAGCCTGCTTTCTGTCTCGATGGACTTGCCTGTCTGAACATTTGTGGCCTTTTGTGTCTGGCTTCTTTTTTTGGCACACCGTTTCTGAAGTTCATGCGGGTTGTAGCAGGCATCAGAACTTCATTTCCTTTTTAGTCCTGAGTAATATTACACTGCTTGAAAATAGCACATTTTGTTTATTCATCAGGTGATGTACGTTTGAGTTGTTTTCACTCTTTGGCTGTTGTGATTAGTGCTGCTGTGAACATGTGTGTGCAAGGGTTGTGTGGACATATATTTCAATTCTCTTTTGGCTATACACCTAGGTGTGAAATCGCTGTGTCAATCCGGAATTTACATTCTAAATTCTATGTTTAGCTTTTTGAAAAACAAACACGCTTTTCCACAGTGCTATTTCATTTTACCACAGTGCTGTTTCATTCCAGCCAAAAACATATGAGTTTTCCCGTCTCTCCACATCTTCGACAACACTTGTTAATGTCCACTTTTTAATTTGAGCTATCCTAGTGTGTGTGGAGTGGCATCTCACTGCTTGTTCCTGTTTATGACTTCTCCGTGTCTGAACTAGACTGAGACTTCAGTGAGAGCCTGAGCTGAACTTGTCTCCACTATTTACTAGTGTCTAGCTAAATGCTTAGTACATATAAGGTCATAACATTTGGTGAACAAAAGCGTTCCTAGCCACTGCTATTTTTTGTGTAATCTTCCCAGACATTTTCTCTGACACATGCAACCTTTTCCAGGTCTAGTCAGAAACACCTTTAAACATAAAGCAGTTGATAAAAAGGAATAAATGTTGACATTAAAGTTGCTGGATCCAGTTTTTTGTTTTTTTTGAGACAGGGTCTTGTTCTGTTGCTGGACTAGAGTGCAGTGGTGCAATCACAACTCACTGCAGCCTCAGCCTCACGGGCTCAAGCCATCTTCCTGCCTTAGCCTCCCAATTAACTGGGACTACAGGCACGAGTCACCATGCCCAGCTAATTTTTTTTTTTTTTTTTCGAGATATAGTCTCACTCTGTCATCCAAGCTGGAGTGCAGTGGGGTGATCTCGGCTGAGTTCAAGGCATTTTTATGCCTCAGCCTCCTGAAGAGCTGGGACTACAGGCATGTGCCACATGCCCAGCTTTTTTTTTTTTTTTTTTTTAGACGGAGTCTCACTCTGTCACCCAGGCTGGAGTGCAGTGGTATGATCTTGGCTTACTGCAACCTCTGCCTCCCAGGTTCAAGCATTTCTCCTGCCCCAGCCTCCCGAGTAGCTGGGATTATTGGCACATGCCACTGCGCCCAGCTAACTTTTGTATTTTTAGTAGAGATGGGGTTTCACCATGTTGACCAGGCTGGTCTTGAACTCCTGACCTCAAGTGATTCACCCACCTCGGCCTTCCAAAGTGCTGGGATTACAGGCATGAGCCACTGCGCCCAGCCCGGATCCAGTTTTTATTTTGTAAATTCCTCATACACAGTGATATTAATTTTATTTTTTTGAGACAGAGTGTCTTCCTGTCACCCAAACTGGAGTGCAGTGGTGTGATCACTGCTTACTGCAGCCTTGACCTCTTGGACTCAAGCAGTCCTCCCACCTCAGCCTCCTGAGTAGCTAGGATTATAGGCATGAGGCACCATACCTGGCTAATTTGTGATATCAATATTGGTTATGGAAAAAATTTCAAAATTTCTTTTACAGGTGCACACTACCACACCTGGCTAATTTTTTGTTTTTTTAGTAGAGACCAGGTTTCACTATGTTAGCCAGACTGGTCTTGAACTCCTGACCTCATGATCTACCTGCCTCAGCCTCCCAAAGTGGTGGGATTACAGGCATGAGCCACTGTGTCCAGCCCATATTTAATGTACTCTCTAGACAAATTAATCTCTTCTTTTATCTGGGATAATGGATTCATTCTCTGAAAGCTTTATGTCCTCTAAAAAAATGTCCATTCTTTTATTCATTAATTGGCACAAATTAAGACCATAAAGAAGTGTTTCCTTCCTTCATCCCGTGCACATGCAGTGAATAAAATGCTTATTCAAAGAACTCAAAATGACCAGAAGACTAGAGAAGTTCTCAGGCCACTTAATTGCCTTTGTGATTCAAGACCATTAAGACCCTGAAAAGAGAGAATGCTCAGCAGTTCCAGAAGCTTATGGGAAACATGAGCTCCAATGCTCTGGCTGGGAAACATGAAACCACTTTGAATTTTCCGATAAATCTGGCTTAGCAACGACTTGTTAATCATTCCCTCAAAATTAACTAGGCTTTAGAGCAAATATATATTATATCCCTGGAACTCTTGTAGAAATAGGAATTTATTTTATTTTGTATATTAGAGATGTAGTCTCACTATGTTGCCCAGGCTGCTCTCCAACTCAAGCGATCCTCCTGCCTTAGCCTCTCAAGGTGTTGGGACTACAGGCAAGAGCCACCATGCCTGTTTTTAATTTTTATTTATTTCTTTTTTTGAGATGGAGTTTTGCTCTTGTCACATAGGCTGGAGTACAATGGCACAACCTCAGCTCACTGCAACCTCTGCTTCCCGGGTTTAAGTGATTCTCCAGCCTTGCATCCTGAGTAGCTGGGATTACCGGCATGCACCATCATGCCTGGCTAATTTGGTATTTTTAGTAGAGACAAGGCTTTGACCATGTTGGCCAGGCTGGTCTTGAACTCCTGACCTCAGGTGAGATACCTGCCTCGGCCTCGCAAAGTGCCGGGACTATAGGCATGAGCCACTGCACCCAGAACGTGGTCTGTTTTTTGTTTTTGTTTTTAAATTGTACTTTGGGCTTTGGGGTACATGTGCACATCCTGCATCCTGCAGAATTGTTGCATAAGTACATACATGCTACATTCGCCCCCACCTCGCCTACATCAGGCATTTATCCCTGTGCTATCCCTCCCCATCTGCCCCCTGCCCCCTGCTGTCCCTCCCCTCCCCTCTACCTCCCCACCTAGCCCAGTGAGTGTTGTTCCCTTCCCTATGGAACCTGGCC
>NW_016107484.1:281716-285888 GCF_001604975.1 Cebus imitator | reverse complement strand
TTGCCGTCACCAGGCTGGAGTGCAGTGGTATGATTCTGGCTCACTGCAACCTCCACCTCCTGGGTTTAAGCGATTCTCCTGCCTCAGCCTCCCAAGTAGCTGGGACTACAGACACGCACCACTACGCCCAGCTAATTTTTGTATTTTTAGTAAAGACGGGGTTTCACCACATTGGTGAAGATGGTCTTGATCTCTTGACCTTGTGATCCACCTGCTTCAGCCTCCCAAAGTGCTGGGATTACAGGCGTGAGCCATCGTGCCCAGCTACCTGGCCTGTTTTTAAGGACTAAATAACAAATTTGTTCTCATCAATCTCAGACTTTCCTAAGTTCTGGCTTTGATTTCTAATATTAGGAAGTTTTTTTAAAACTAATTTTTTAAAATTGATTTTTGAGATGGAGTCTCGCTCTGTCACCCAGGCTATAGTGCAGGGACACAATCTTGGCTTACTGCAATATTTGCCTCCCAGGTTCAAGAGATTCTCATGCCTCAGTCTCCTGAGTAGCTGGGATTACAGGCGCACACCACCATGCCTGGCTAATTTTGCATTTTTTAAGTAGAAACGGGGTTTCACTGTGTTGGCCAGGCTGGTCTCAAACTCCGCATCTCAAGTGATCCACCTGCCTCGGCCTCCCAAAGTACTGGGATTACAGGTATGAGCCACTAGACCCGGCCATAAACTAACTTTTTAAATTGATGCATAATATTTGTTTGTTTGTTTTTTAGAGGGAGTCTCCCGCTGTCGCCCAGGCTGGAGTGCAGTGGCGCAATGTCGGCTTATTGCAACCTCTGCCTCCCAGGTTCAAGCAATTTTCCTGTCTCAGCCTACCAAGTAGTTGGGACTACAGGTGCACACCACCATGCCTGGCTAATTTTTGCATTTTTAGTAGAGACGGAGTTTCACTGTATTGGTCAGGCTGGTCTCAAGCTCCTGACCTCAGGTGATCCGCCCCCCTTGGCCTCCCAAAGTGCTGGGATGACAGGCGTGAGCCACTGCGCCCGGCTGATGCATAATATTTGTACATATTTATGGGGCACATGTGATATTTTGTTATGTACATAGAATGTATAATGATCAAGTCAGGGTATTTACGGTATTCATCACCTCAAGTATTTATCATTTCTATGTGTTGGGAAATTTTCAAGTTCTTTTAGCTATTTTGAAATATATAATGGGCTGGGCGTGGTGACTCATGCCTGTAATCCCAGCACTTTAGGAGGCCTAGGTGGGTGAATCACTTGAGATGAGGAGTTTGACACCAGGCTGACCAACATGGTGGAACCCTTGTCTCTACTAAAAATACAAAAATTAACCAGGTGTGGTGGCAGGCACCTGTAGTACTAGCTACTTGGGAGGCTGAGATGGGGGATGGCTTGAGCCCAGGAAGCAGAGGTTGCAGTGAGCCGAGATTGCACCACTGTACCCCAGCCTGGCAGACAGAGTGAGACTATGTATCAATCAATAAAAATAAACAGGCTGGGCACAGTGGCTCACACCTGTAATCCCAGTACTTTGGGAGGTTGAGGCAGGTGGATAACCTGAGGTCAGGAGTTCGAGACCAGCCTGACTAACACAGTGAAACCTCGTCTCTACTAAAAATACAAAAATTAGCCAGGCATGGTGGTGGGTACCTGTAATCCCAGTTACTGGGGAGGCTGAGGCAGGAGAATTGCTTGAACCCAGGAGGCGGAGGTTGCAGTGAGCTGAGATCATGCCACTGCAATCCTAGCCTGGGTGACAGAGCGAGACTCCACCTCAAAATAAATAAATAAAAGAATAAATAAAAATTAGATCAAAAAAATGGACTGCAAAGGGGATGAGAATGGACTGCCTCGAGAAGATTGTCTTTTGGGGTACTCTTCACCTTTCCCTATGTCCAGGTGTTTTGCTATGTGACTCTGTAGCTCTTCTGGCTAAAGAGGCAGAGCTTATTTCCTGACCCTTGAATCTGGGCTGTACTTATGCTTTAGCCAAAAAAATGTGGCACAAGTGTTGTGTGCCACCACTGAGCTTAGGACTCAGGAGACCCAGGTGTCTCTCCTTGCTCTCTTGTACCTCTGCCTTCACCACAAGAACATTCTCTGGGGTAGCCTGATGGAGAAGAGACACAGAGAGAAACACTCTGGTCAGATCGATTCCAGATCAGCCGCTGAGCCAGCCCTCCCATCTGTGCTCCAGCATACCCAACAAGATCAGCAGAGCTCCCCAGCCAACCACAGATGCATGAACAATTGACAGATACAGTGATGTTCTTCCTCAAATAAAGCATACTCTGTCTCCCTATTCTTTTTTAAAAGGCCTAACCCCCTGGTTCCTGATGTACCAGGGTATGTCTAGACATGCCCAGGCATGTCTTAGTTTGTAGCATATACTCCTTTCCTTATTTGGACATTCCTAGCCTAGCCTTTTTGCAAACCACACAAGTCACTTCCTCCCTTCCTTTGTTTTCCATTGCTTTTACCTAGTTAGGAAAGTTTTATGCTTTTAGCCAATTGGGTTTAGCTTAGGCTGTGTGGTCCAGCTCCAGCCAATGGAGACTGGACACAGTGGTAGAAACCTCATGTGTTAGGGATAAAAAGCCCTCCTCTCCTTTGTTTGGTGTGCTGTCATGGTGAGCAGGCTCATGAGTGGCACCCTTCTGCAGAAGTAAAAATTGTCTTGCTGAGAACTTCTTTGTTTAAGAGTTCGTTTTCTTCACAACTCCAAACCTTTACTTCTTTTTTTTTTTTTTTTTTGATGGAGTTTCACTCTTGTTGCCAGGCTGGAATGCAATGGTGTGATCTTTGGCTCACCACAACCTTCACCTCCTGGATTCGAGTGATTCTCCTGCCTCAGGCTCCCAAGTAGCTGGGATTACAGGCATGCGTTACCATGCCCGGCTAATTTTGTATTTTTTGTAGAGAAGCGGTTTCTCCAAGTTGGTCAGGCTGATCTGGAACTCCTGATCTCAGGTGATCTGCCTGCCTCAGCCTCCCAAAGCACTGGGATTACAGGCATGAGCCACCATGCTCAGCCTACTTCTAACAACAATTATACTTATTGTTATGCCACTGTTTTGTAGTTGTGACACACCATTATTGCAGCAGTAGAGAACTGATGCATTGCTGTTATTTGGCATTGCATTGCCAAATAATCCATTATCCCATTTTTTGGCAATGCATCAGTTCCCTACTGCCACAATACATTATATGTATTCATCAAACATTACAGGTCCAGAAACTTACACTAAAATGTGTGCTTTTTTTTTTTGAGCTGGAGTCTCACTCTGTCACCCAGGATGGAGTGCAGTGGCGCCATCTTGGCTCACTGCAGCCTCCACCTCCCCGGTTCAAGTGATTCTCCTGCCTCAACCTCCCGAGTAGCTGGGATTACAGGTGTGTGCCACCAGATCCAGCTAATTTTTGTATTTTTAGTAGAGATGGGGTTTCACCGTGTTGACCAAGCTGGTCTTGAACTCCTGGCCTCAAGTGATCCACCTGCCTCGGTGTCCCAAAGTGCTGGGATTATAGGTTTGAGCCACCACACCTGGCCAAATGTATACATTTTTTAAAAACCAAGGAATTAACATCCTGAAAAGAAGAAAAAGCAATGAGCAAATGTAGTTTCTACTTCTATTACTGAAAGTAGCCAGTGCTACTGGCAACTGCCAGTTAAATATTGAGAGTAAGTCAGGGTGTCCCCAAGGAAATGAAAAAAGTGAGTGTAAAGTTATGTAATCATTCTCTGATTAGCACTAAGAGATATGGGAAGTGGGTTTAAGCAAGCAGATGATGGGAGTTGACAATAAAAATGTAAACTCAACCCCAATTAATTAATTTGTCCATTGATCTTTCAGCAGCAGATGGTGATGTCTACTCTGGATGAAATAAGAGGTCCAGAGACAACAATGAGAGTTCCTTTCCCCAGGGAGGGAGGCCAATTCAGTTCGTGAGCTTTGAGAAGCTGAAATGTTACCTTGGATCTGGAAATACTTGGCGGTGCTTGTCAGGCTAGCGATCGAGTTTCCCCAGCAGCTCAGTTAATTACCCAGAACTTTCTGTATTGAGTGAGTCCTGAGACTCTGCGTGACTCTCTCAAAGTCAGGTCTCATTTTATTCAATAGGAGACATTTTTCCCCCTTTCAGCTGGATTTTCTTTCTTTTCTTTTCTTTCTTTTTTTTTTTTTTTTTTT
>NW_016107484.1:278696-279769 GCF_001604975.1 Cebus imitator | reverse complement strand
GACCAGGATGGTCTCGATCTCTTGACCTCGTGATCCACCCGTCTCGGCCTCCCAAAGTGCTGGGATTACAGGCGTGAGCCACCGCGCCCGGCCTCAGCTGGATTTTCTTGGATTATCAAAAGACAATGTTTATGCATGCACACAGGAGAACCCGTTCACAGATTAAATTTTTCTCGCGGAAAGGAATGAGAAAAATTATCTATTCCCTCTAACATCATGTCTCTGAATGTAGGGTTAGGTTTGTCATTTTCAGAAGTTTTAGATCTGTGAAGCAGCAGATACAGCATGCGTTCAGTGACACTGCTGGCTTTCCCATCTGGGGTGGGCGCTAAGAATGATGTGTCAGCACTTAGCTGCTGGTGAATTTCTGTCTAATGAACAAAGGAGAAAAATTGGCTGTAGTTGGCACAATTCCACTCGGGGTGTACAGTGTTCAGAGATACAAGAAATCAGGAATATAATCATCCATTACTCAGAATAACTTTAAAATCTTTGATAATTATTTAGTTCTTTCAAAATCATCACATCGCTGAACATGATTCACCATTAAATAGCAAGCTAGGGTTCTGATCCTCATTAAAATGTAGAGTCATTGCTGGTGGATGTAAAATGGTGCAGCCACTTTGGAAAACAGTCTGGCAGGTCCTCAAGGACTATAATTAGCATACAACCCAGAAATTCTACCCCTAGGTATGTAACCCAAAGAATTGAAAACATATGTTCATGCGAAAACATGTATGCGAATATTCATACCATCACTATTCACAATAGCCAAAAGGTGGAAACAGCTCCAGTGTCCATCAGCTGATGAATGGGTCAACAAAACGTGGTCTATCCATACAATGGGATACTATTCAGGTATATAAAGGGATAAAGTCCTGATCCATGCTACAATGTGGATGAACCTCAGAAACATGAAGCTAAATGAAAGAAGCCAGACAGGTCGGGCGCGGTGGCTCACGCCTGTAATCCCAGCCTTTTGGGAGGCCGAGGCGGGTGGATCACGAGGTCAAGAGATCGAGACCATCCTGGTCAACATGGTGAAACCCCGTCTCTACTAAAAATACAAAAAC
>NW_016107484.1:277288-278305 GCF_001604975.1 Cebus imitator | reverse complement strand
AAAAAAAAAAAAAAAAAAGAAAGAAAGAAAAAAAAAAAAAAAAAAAAGAAAGAAAGAAGCCAGACACAAAAGACCACATATTGTATAAATCCATCAGAATGAAATTTCCAGAATAGGCAAATCTATAGAGATAGAAAGTGAATTCATGATTGCCAGGAGTTAGGGGAGCGAGAATTGGGGGAGTGACTGCTACTGGGTATGGGTTTTCTTTTTAGGGTGATGGAAATGTTCTGGAATTAGATAGTGGTGATGATCACAGGCTTCTTTTCCTGGCTCCTGTGTCACCCTGATGGGTTGAACTAATAGGAGACCCTGCAGGGAGATTGGAGGGCAAGGGAAAAGGAGAAGCTTCACAATTTCTTGCCCTTTCTCTCTGCCTCAGGCAACATCCTCCAGCAGTGGCTGTATTTTACTCTGTATCACCAACTCCTACTCAGTGGCTGTAGCTGGTCACCGCTTTGTTTCTTTGTCCATTTGGACCTGGGAGTGGAAGACTCTTGTTATTGCTATTCTCTCTCTCTCTCTGCTCTGTTGCACAGGCTGGAGTGCAGTGCGCAATTGTGCCTCACTGCAACCTTGGCCTCCTGGGCTCCTGAGAGTCTCCCCGCTCAGCCTCCCAAGTATTTGGGTATAGGTGTGTGCTACCACACCCAGCAATTTTTTTTTTTTTTTTTTTTTTTGGAGACAGAGTCTTGCTTTGTTGCCCAGGCTGGAGTACAGAGGCGGGATCTCAGTTCACTACAACCTCTGCCTCCTGGGTTCAAGTGATTCTCCTGTCAGCCTCCTGATAGCTGGGATTACAGGCATGCACCAGGACGCCCAGTTAATTTTTGCATTTTTAGTAGAGACCAGGTTTTGCCATGTTGGTCGGGCCAGTCTGAAACTCCTGACCTCAGGTGATCTGTCCACCTTAGCCTCCCAAAGTGCTGGGATTATAGGCTTGAGCCACTGCGCCCGGCCCACACCCAGCAATTTTTTTTTTTTTTTTTTGGGGGGGGACGGAGTTTCGCTCTTGTT
>NW_016107484.1:274237-277183 GCF_001604975.1 Cebus imitator | reverse complement strand
GGGTTCAGGCAATTCTCCTGCCTCAGCCTCCTGAGTAGCTGGGATTACAAGCACACACCACCATGCCCAGCTAATTTTTTGTATTTTTAGTAGAGACGGGGTTTCACCGTGTTGACCACGATGGTCTCGATCTCTTGACCTCGTGATCCACCCGCCTCGGCCTCCCAAAGTGCTGGGATTACAGGCTTCAGCCACCGCGCCCAGCCAATTTTTAAATTTTTCTATAGAGATGAAGTCTTGCTGTGTTGCCCAGACTGGTCTTGAACTCCTGGGCTCAAGTAATTCTCCCTTCTTGACCTGCCAAAATGCTGGTGTTACAGGTGTGAGTCACTGCACCCAGCTTTATTGCGAATCTCTATCCCTGGTTTGGCTTCTTAGATCTTTCATTACTTGTGGGACTAATTTTCTGTATTAAGTTTCTTGTTTGTGGCTTCTGTTTCCTACGTGGACTCTGATGGATAAACCCTTCTAAGGGGTGTGTGAATTTGTATTCCTTCCAGAACTGTGTGAAACTGTCGTTTCCTCCAAACCTTATTACATATTATCACTGTGGGAAATTGTGTCCCCCCAAATTTATATGTTAAAGCCCTAACTCTAAATGACTCAGAAGGTGACCTTATTTGTAAATAAAGCCACTGCAGGTGTAGATTAGTTAAAATATGGGATCCTAATAAATTAGGGTGGGCTCTAATTCAATATGACTGGTATCTTTATAAAAGGGCGAAGTATGAACACAGGTGTGCGTCCAGGCTGTATGAAAATGACCATCTACAAGCCGAGGAGAGAGGCTTGGAACACATCCTTCATTCACACCCTGCAGAAGGAATGGATCCTGTCAACACCTTGATCTTGGACTTCTAGCCTCCAGAATTAGGAGGAAACACATTCCTGTAGATTAAGCCACCCAGCGTGTGGTACTTTGTCTTGGCAGCCATAGCAAATGAATATTGTTTTTCGTTAGGCATTTTAAAAAACACTCATGCACAAAAAAGAATTGATTTTTTTTTTTTTTTGAGATGGAGTTTTGCTCTTGTTGTCCAGGCTGGAGTGCAATGGTGCTATCTAGGCTCACCACAAACTCTGCCTCCTGGGTTCAAGCGATTCTCCTGCTTCAGGCTCCCAAGTAGCTGGGGTTACAGGCATGCACCACCATGCTTGGCTAATTTTGTATTTTTAATAGAAACAAGGCTTCTCCATGTTGGCCAGGCTGGCCTTGAACTCCTGACCTCAGGTGATCCACCTGCCTTGGCCTCCCAAAGTGCTGGGATTATAAGCATGAGCCACTGTACCCAGCAGAATTAAGTTTTAAACCAGACACAGTAGCACCTGCCTGTAGTCCCAGCTACTAGGGAGGTTGAGGCAGGAGGATCACTTGAGCCCAGGAGTTCACATCCAACCTGGGCAACATAGGAATGCTACATTTGTAAAATAAATAAAATAAAATAAAATAAAATAAAATAAAAAAGACAAAAAGGGATGTTTTATGGCTGATCAAGGAAATAATTACCAGTGAGATACAGGTGCTGGAGTTTATGGGGAAGGAAGCGGTCAGGAGTCTTTAACAAAGAGGAAAAGATAGAGGTGAGCAAATAAAAAATAGTCAGGTGGCAGCAGAGTCAATGTCCTTCCATTAACTAACATGTATTGGAGGCCGGGAGCGGTAGCTCACACGGGTAATCCCAGGACTTTGGGAGGCCGAGGCAGGAGGATCACTGAGCCCAGGAATTTGAGACCAGCCTGGGCAACATAGTGAGACCCTGTCTTTACTAAAAATCAAGAAAATTAGTTGGGCATCAAGAAAATTAGGTGGCATATGGCTGCAGTCCCAGCTACTTGGGAAGCTGAGGTAAGAAGATCATTGAACCTGGGAGATGGAGGCTTCAGTCAACTGTGATTGCCCCACTACACTGTGGCTTGGGTGACAGAGTGAGACCACCATCTCAAAAACAAAAAACCAAAACCATGTACTCATTTGTCATGCCAGAAGCAGGGTGGTCTGAGGGGTACCCAGAGGTCCCTGCTCAAGCTTGCTGAAATTCAGCTGCTCAAAACATTATTATTTATTTATTTTTGAGACAGGGTCTTGCTCTGTCGCCCAGGCTGGAGTACAGTGGCGTGATCTCAACTCACTGTAACCTCCATCTCTGGGGATCAAGTGATCCTCTCATCTCAGCCTCCTGAGTACCTGGGACTACAGATGCCCAGCTTTTTTGCTTGTTTTTTATACATTTTGTAAAGATGGGGTTTCACCATCACTATGTTGCCCAGGCTGGTGTCAAACTCCTAGCTTAAACTGATCCTCTTGCCTCGGCCTCCCAAAATGTTGGGACTATAGGTATGAGCCACTGTGCTTGGTTGACATTAAATTTTTTTTTTTTTGCGATGAGCTCTCACTCTGTCACCCACGCTGGGGTGCAGTGGTACAATCTGGACTCACTGCAACTTCCGCCTCCTGGGCTCCTCTCACCTCAGCCTCCCGAGTAGCTGGGACTACAGGTGTGCCACCATACCCGACTAATTTTTTTTTTTTTTAGTAGAGACAGGATCTTACCATGTTACCCAGGCTAGTCTCTAACTCCTGAGCTCAGGTGATCTACCTTCCTTGGCCTCCCAAACTGTTGGGATTACAGGTATGAGCCACTGTGTCCTGCCACTGGCTGACTTTTTAATTAAAATAATTTTTTTAGCCGGGAGCAGTGGCTCATGCCTGTAATCCCAGCGTTTTGGGAGGCTGAGGTGGGCAGACCACGAGGTCAAGAGATCGAGACCATCCTGACCAACGTGGTGAAACCCAGTCTCTACTAAAAATACAAAAATTAGCTGGGTGTGGTAGCGCACACCTGTAGTCCCAGCTACTCAGGAGGCTGAGGCAGGAGAATCACTTGAACTCGGGAGGCAGAGGTTGCAGTGAGCGGAGATCGTGCCACTGCACTCACTTCAGCCTGG
>NW_016107484.1:258158-273917 GCF_001604975.1 Cebus imitator | reverse complement strand
AGAATTGCTTGAACCTGGGAGATGAAGGCTGTGGTGAGCTGAGATCGCACCACTGCACTTCAGCCTGGGCAACAAGAGCCAAACTCTGTCTCAAAAAAGTTTTTTTTAAAGTTTTAAAAATAAAAGTAAAGAGTAACAAGTCATATAATATTAGGACCGCAGATGACTTATATCATCTAGTGCAGACCTTTCATTGTTAATGCAATTAATCCAAGAGAGAAAACTAGGATGTTGCTTGAATTACAGTGCTGGTTTCAAGACCAAGACTAGAACCTGGGGGTTCTGATTCCCAGGGTGGCTCTCTTGTCTCATCGATCACAAATATACTTGAATCATGGCTTGATTCTGTTTCTCTTTGCAGATTGGCCTTGTTCTCTTTCCCTACAGACAGCAAAGAATATGCCATCTACAGCCTTGCTTAGCAACCTCAGGAGAAAGAGAGCTCTTTATTTATTTTTAATTTTAATTTAATTACATATATATTTTTTCAGACAGGGTCTCACTCTGTTGCCCAGGTCGCAGTGCAGTGGCTCCATCTTGGCTCACTGCAACCTCCACCTCCTGGGTGCATGCAATTCTTCTGCCTTAGCCTCTCGAGTAGCTGGGATTACAGGCACCCGCCACCATGCTGGCTAATTTTTATATTTTTAGTAGAGACAAGTTTTAACCTTGTTGGTCAGGCTAGCCTCAAACTCCTGACCCCAGTGATCCACCCACTTCAGCCTCCCAAAGTGCTGGGATTACAGGTGTGAGCCACCGCGCCTGGCCTGAGCTCTTTTTCTCTAGAGTGCATACTGCAATCCTGAGAAGGGCTGATTAGTTCTGCTAGGGCCCATGCACATCCCCACATCCAGAGGGACATTTTCTACAACTTTGTGCAAATTAAAAACAACACATTTGTGGGGAGGACAGTAGAGTATGCTGGGCAAACAAAATAAGTAAAAATGAATAAACCAAAGTCCACTGCAAGTTACAAAGCCCTGCTTCCTTTGTTACCTTGGAGTGCTGCTTTGAAATGCTGGTGTAAGGAACACCATTTATAGCAGCCAATCACCGATCTGTAACACCAGGTCCTCCTTAGTCTCCTAGAGACAGAGACTGGCTCATCAAAGGGACTTTTGGCTAGTTTCTTTCTTTTCTTTCTTCCTTTCCTTCCCTTTCTTTTCTTTCTTCCTTTCCTTCCCTTTCTTTTCTCTTCCCTTCCTTTCTTCCTCCCTCCCTCCCTCTTTCTTTTCTTCCTCTCTTTCCTTCTCTCTCCCTTTTCCTCCCTCCTGCCTTCCTTCTTTCTCTCTTTCTTTCATTTTGATACAGTATCTCACCATCACCCAGGCTGGAGTACAGTGGCATGCTCACAGCTCACTGCAGCCTTGACCTCCTGGACTCAAGTGATTCTCCCACCTCAGCTCCTAAGTAACTGGGACTACAAGCACATACCACCATGCGCAGCTATTTTTCTTTTTCTTGTAGACACAGGGTCTTACCATGTTGTCCAGGCTGGTCTTAAACTTCTGGGTTCAAGCAATCCTCCCCTCCTTGGCCTCCCAAATGCTGGGACTAGAGGCATACGCCGCTGTGCATAGCCTTGGGTAGTTTCTTTTTCTTTTTTTTTTGAGATGGAGTCTTACCCCATCACTCAGGCTGCAGTGCAGTGGCACGATCTCGGTTCACCACAGCTTCCGCCACCCAGGATCAAATGATTCTCCTGCCTCAGCCGACTGAGTAGCTGGAATTACAGGCACCTGCCACCATACCTGGCTAATTTTTTGTATTTTTAGTAGAGACAGAGTTTTACCATGTTAGCCAGGCTATTCTTGAACTCCTGACCTCATCATCTGCCCATCTTGGCCTCCCAAAGCGTAGGGATTACAGGTGTGCACGCGTAGGGATTACAGGTGCGCACCACTGCGCCTGCAAAGTGGCTTATGCTGTGCATATCCAGTCAGTTGTTACCATCTAGGAATAAATCAAGTTACCAAATTTTCTAATTTTTCAAGTGAAGCTGGAAATGTAGTTCTTTGTTGGCAATATCCTGATTTTTAAGTGTTGGTAAACACTATGCAAGGCACATGGCACATAAAATGTATCTAATGAGCCATATTTAGTTCTGACAACTTCAGTTTGCAACTTCTGGTCTAGAAATTCAACACTTTTAGTCCCTAGCATCTAGAACAGTGCCTTAAGTATAGTAGGAGCTTAGCACAGAGTTATTAAATAAATGAATCAATGGCTTGAAAGTCTTACCAATTTACAGTAAAATTGTTACTTAGAATTTTGTAAAATTACTTTCTCCTTTCCATTAAGTGTTCCTACTCAGGATTTTAAGGTTGAATAGTAGTTTATTCCATAAAGACCTTTTGTCAAATCTTATTTGTGGTATACTCATATGCAAAAATATCCTGAGAGCTGTGAGATTGTAAGGATGCTCTTTCATTAATTAAGTGATGCATAAAAATAAACCAAGGCATGGCCGGGTGCAGTGGCTCATGCCTGTAATCCCAGCACTTGGGAGGCTGATGCGTGCGGATCATGAGGTCAGGAGTTCGAGACCAGCCTGGCCAACATAGTGAAACCCTGTCTTTACTAA
This sequence comes from Cebus imitator, assembly GCF_001604975.1. Taxonomy (NCBI): domain Eukaryota; kingdom Metazoa; phylum Chordata; class Mammalia; order Primates; family Cebidae; genus Cebus; species Cebus imitator. Next base: position 271,333 of record NW_016107484.1, on the reverse strand, counting down.
AATTACAAAAAAATTAGCCAGATGTGGTGGTGGGCGCCTGTAATCCCAGCTATTCATGAGGCTGAGGCAGGAGAATCGCTTAAACCTGGGAGACATAGGTTGCAGTGAGCCGAGATTGTGTCATTGTACTCCAGCCCAGGCGACAATGTGAGACTCCGCCTCAAAAAATAAACAAACCAAGGAAAAGAAAGAGGTTAAGTATTAAATTCCTGACAAAAACCAGCTTCTCCTGTCACAAATAAAAGACAGTTACATAATAATTTGTATAACTAAAAAATACAGAGTTCTCAAGCTAGAAAAGTTAGCTTGTATTTCAAGAGATCAATGCCTTCTTTTTGTTTTTGTGAACTAACACTGCATATTCATTCATTATTCACTAAACAAATAGCGGCTGAGAAAACAAAAACCAGGTATGAGGCTGGATGCAGTGGCCCATACCTTTAATCTTAGCAATTTGGGAGGCTGAGGCAGGAGGATTGCTTGAGTCTAGGAGTTCGAGACCAGCCTGGACAACACAGTGAGACCTCATGTCTACAAAAAATTAAAAATTAGCCATGTGGCCAGGCGCAGTGGCTCATGCCTGTAATCTCAGCACTTTGGGAGGCCAACATGGGCAGATCACCTGAGGTCAGGAGTTCTGGACCAGCCAGTTCTGGCAACATAGTGAAACCCCATCTCTACTAAAAATACAAAAATTAGCCAGGTGTGGTGGCGCGCGCCTGTAATCCCAGATACTCAGGAGGCTGAGGCAGGAGAATTGCTTGAACCTAGGAGGCAGAGGTTGTAGTTAGCCGAGATGGCGCCACAGCACTCCAGCTTGGACTCCGTCTCAGATTAAAAAAAAAAAAAGCTTGGCCGGGTGCGGTGGCTCATGCCTGACATCCAAGCACTTTGGAGGCCAAGGCGGGCGGATCACCTGAGGTCAGGAGTTCAAGACCAGCCTGACCAATATGGTGAAACCCCGTCTTAAAAAAAAGCCATGCATAGTGGCTAAGCCTTTAGTCTCAGCTACTCATGAGGCTGAGGTGGGAGGATTGCTGGAGCATGGCATTCCTGGGGGCCAGGGATTCTCCTTCCCTGCTCATTTCTAATTACCTATTGTAACTGGAGGTTGAGGTTGAGGTTGCAGTGAGCTGTGAGTGCGCCACTGCAGTCCAGTGTGGGTGACAGAATGAGAGAGAGAGAAAGTATAACTGAAACAAACATAAAAACGGGCACAAGACACAGTGTGTTCATGTGGGTAACCAAAGTTGAATGATAAGTGGTTTTTCTTTCAAGCGATATAAAGGCTAATAGGGATACCAGATCACTAATAATAATTCAGGGTATAGAGAACTAAGTTTTTTGGGAGAAGTACAGATGAACGGAAGGAGAATTGTGAAAAATCAGGTTGAAAATATTGGCTGGGGATTGATTTTGGAGGGCTCTGAAATGCGGAGTATAGATTTTATAGTTTATTAGGTAGGAAAACAACTCAACACAGGGAGGTGATATTGTTTATCTTCTTTTTCACATAAGGATACTTGATCATTGGCAACCTGATCTGGCTGTCTGCAAATGGCATTTGTGAAACACTGAAGAAAAATCTCATGTTCCTATCCTTAAAAAGGCAGAGTTAAATGAAACTCCTAAACATTTGAGTTTAAAAGTAACATAGTGAATTAAATACATACTTTAACGGTGCAAATTTAATTTACTTTTAAACACAATCATTTAAACATTCAATTTTAACTCCAATTCAAATTACATGAATAAGCAAGGCGCGCTGCGTGTAGCCCCAGCTTCTCGGGAGGCTGAGGCAGGAGGATCGCTTGAGCCAAGGATTTCGGAGGGTGCAGTGCCCTTTGATGGCGCCTACTAATAACCACTGCCCGCCAGCCTTGGTAATAGAGCAAGATATCGTCTCAAACAACAAAAACCACCGACAACCACCACCACCAGCAACAAAAAACAACAACAAAACCACACGGGGAACTCCTCAGTCCCTTCAGCCCCGACCGCAAGCATGGACTTTCTCTTCCATCTGGTTCCTGTCCACGTCGCCTGGGAACCGGCTCCCACTCGGCAAGAGTTTCTGTAGGGAATCAGTCTTTTGGTGCACCCCTCGCCGCACTCCTGGACATTCTGATTGGCTGTGGCCCTCCCATGTGGTCTGACAGACTGCTTTCATTGGCTAACGGCAAGCCGCGAGCGCGCGGATACTGTTTCCTGGAATACTAGGCGGGCGGTCGGAGATGTGCACCTGGTAGTGTTGTGCCCTGGAGTGAAAACTGGCGGCCGCGCGCCGCGGGCCCGGGACTTAGTCTCGGGCCGCCATGGCCAGTGTCCACGAGAGCCTCTACTTCAATCCCATGATGACCAACGGGGTGGTTCACGCTAATGTGTTCGGCATCAAGGACTGGGTGACGCCGTATAAGATTGCGGTGCTGGTGCTGCTGAATGAGATGAGTCGCACAGGCGAGGGCGCCGTCAGCCTCTTGGAGCGGCGGAGGCTCAACCAGCTGCTCCTGCCCCTGCTGCAGGTGAGAGGCGCCCGCTCGTGCAGCGAACTTTTACTGAGCATCTGCTCGGTGCGGAACCCTGGGCTTGAGAACACGCGGGTCCATCAGATACTCTCCTTGCTTGGAGGAATGTGAAGAAATAAAGATAATTACTACCGCCAGCTAACAATTACTAAGCGTTTACGGTGGGCCAGACGCTTTACATGCATTTGTTTTTTTGCAGGTTCATGTCTGGCTCCGGTATTTATTAGCTGATAGTTATAGTTTCGGATCCTGTGTCTTCTGTAAAATGGGGCTATACAATATAGCGTTGGAGACACAGGGATAAGTTATACAGGATCCTTATCCTAGAGGACCCTAATCAATAGTAAAAATGGCATAAAACCGGGCCAGGCACGGTGGCTCACGCCTATCATCCAGCACTTTGGGAGGCCTAGGCGGGCAGATCACGAGGTCAGAAGTTTGAGACCGGCCTGACCAACAATGAAATCTCGTCTCTATTAAAAATACAAAAAATTAGCCGAGTGTGGTGGCAGGCGCCTGTAATCTCAGCCACTCGGGAGGCTGAGGCAGGAGAATTGCTTGTACCCGAGAGGCAGAGGTTGCAGTGAGCTAAGATCGCACCACTGTCGCCTAGGTGACAGAGCAAGACTAAAAAAAAAAAAAAAAAAAAAAGCATAAAGCCAAGGAGGAGCACTGACTCAATACTTACTGTGTGCTAAGCACTTCACTTAAAAACTTTTTTAAAACATTCTTATTTTTTTGAGACAGGGCCTTGTTCTGTCGCCCAGGCTGGAGTGCAGTGGTATGATCACGGCTCACTGCAGCCTCGACCTCCCAGGCTCAAGCAATCCTCCCACCTCAGCCTCCCAAGTAGCTGGGAGTACAGGCGCGGACCATCATGCCCGGCTAATTTTTTGTGTGTTTTTTGTAGAGGCGGGTTTCTCCATGTTAACCAGGTTGGGTCTTGAGCTCCTGGACTCAAGCGATCCGCCAGCCTGGTTGTCCCAGAGTATTGGGATTACAGGCATGCACCACCACACCTGGCTAATTTTTGTATTTTTAGTAGAGATGGGGTTTCTCCATGTTGGTCAGGCTGGTCTCGAACTCCCAACCTCAGGTGATCCGCCCGCCTTGGCCTCCCAAACTGCTGGGATTACAGGCGTGAGCCACCGTGCCCGGCCTGAGAAACTGTTAGTAGCATATAGTAAATGCTCAATGTTACTAGTATTTTCCTTTTAGTGTGTTCTTATGAGGGCATATACCTTCCCCTATGTCAGGTGTGGTTTTTCCATTTATATTCATGATTTTGTGATAGATGTCCTTCTCCCCCCATTAGATGGTAATGTCCATGAGCTTAGTACTTAGTCCTGTTTTTGTTTACTTGTACATCCCCAAAGCCTCTTAGAATGCCTGAGTAGTTATTTGTAAAATGAATGAAATGCAATAGAGGTGGATGAGTGCACTTGGGTGAATTGAGACGATTTCTTACAGAAAGTGTCAAGCTGTGCCTTGGTGGGTAAGCATTGTCTGTTGAGTAGTGATGGCAGAAACAGATCTGGGGTCCTGGGCCTCCATATTATGAGATCTTAATAGGTAAACCTAATAAAATGGATATATAGAGTTGCGTTTATATTCCTTAGTATAGCTTATAAAGGGTTTAAAAAAATTATCACTTGTATATGTGAATGGGAGGAGGGGAGAACTGAGGACACCATGGTTAAGAGACTTACCCAGTTAAATAAAAGCGGTGTCTTTATAACTTGTAGCTCCAAGTGTTAGTCATGTTTGCTACTATTATAAATGCATTTCCCTCCATTATTAAAAAAAGTTATAATACTAAAATTTTGGTAAATAGAGAGGCCTGGTACAGTGGCTCACACCTATAATCCCAGCACTTTGGGAGGCCGAGGTGGGCAGATCACTTGAGGTCAGGCATTTGACCTGGCCAACATGGTAAAACCCCATCTCTACTAAAAATACAAAAAAAATTAGCTGGGCATTGTGGTTTGCACCTTTAGTCCCTGCTACTATGGAGGCCGAGGCAGGAGAATCGTGTGAACCCAGGATGTGGAGGTTGCAGTGAGCCGAGACCGCATCACTGCACTCCAGCCTGGGCATTGGTCTCAAAATAAATAAATAAAAAATAAAGAGACAATGACCCTGGTTTCTTAACTTTCACCTTCCTGCTCATGCTGTTTGGAATTCTCCTTTTTAGGTTTTTACCTGGCTAATTACTAGTTATTTCATTTCTTATTTTTAAATTTATTATTATTTTTTAGAGCAAAGGGATCTTGCTCGCTCAGTCATCTGGGCTGGAGTGCCATGGCGTGATCATAGCTTACAACAGCCTCTACTTCCTGGGTTCAGGCTGTCCTCCTATCTCAGTTTTCTGAGTATCTGGTTCTACAGGCACCTGCCAACACGCCTAGCTAATTTTTAAATTTTAGTAGAGATGAGGTCTCCCTATGTTGCTCAGACTAATCTTGAACTCTTGGGTTCAAGGGATCCACCTGCCTCAGCCTCCCAAGGTTCTGGGATTACAGGCATGAGCCACCACACCTGGCCCCCTTACTGTATACTTCTAATCAAAATATATGTAGAATTGATCTAATAGCATTCCAACCAGACCTCAACTCCTTTACTAACTGTTTGACTTCTTAAATTAGTTAATATTTGGCTGGGTGCCTAGACTTGGGAGGCCGAGATGGGAGGATCACTTGAGCTTAGGAGTTCAAGAACAGCCTGGGCAACATAGAGACACCCTGTGTCTACAAAAAATTTTTTTAAATTAGCTGGGCCAGGCACAATGGCTCACGCCTGTAATCCCAACACATGGGGAGGCTGAGGCAGGTGGATCACTTGAGGTCAGGGGTTCAAGACTAGCCTGACCAACATGGTGAAACCCTATCTTTACTAAAAATACAGAAAATTAGCCAGGTGTGGTAGTGGGCACCTGTAATCCCAGCTACTCCAGAGGCTGAGGCAGGAGAATCACTTGAACCTGGAAGGTGGAGGTTGCAGTGAGCCAAGATCATGCCATTGCACTCTAGCCTGCGCAATAAGAGCAAAACTCCAACCCCAAAAGTAATAATAATAATAATAATAATAATAATAATTAGTTGAGCATGGTGGTGTGTGCTTATATATAAAGTTTTGTTGTAAAAATGTCAAATACAGGAATATAGAACTTGATGGAGTGAAAAGTTATAGTTCTGGCCATGCGTGGTGGCTCACTCCCGTAATCCCAGCACTTTGGGAGGCCAAGGTTGGTGGATTACGAGGTCAGGAGTTTCAGACCAGCCTGGGCAACACGGTGAAACTCCATCTGTACTAAAATATAAAAAACTAGCTGGGCGTGGTGGCGGACACCTGTAATCCCAGCTACTTGGGAGACTGAGGCAGGAGAATCGCTTGAACCTGGGAGTCAGAGTTGCAGTGAGCTGAGATTGTGCCACTGTACTGTAGCCTGGGCAACAGAGCAAGACTCTGTCTCCAAAACAACAACAACAACAACAAAGAAAAGTTATAATTCTGCATGCCTTCCAATCCTGTTCTCTGTTAGAGATTATGGTTACCATGAATTTATTTAACTGTTTATTGAGTGCCAGTTTGGAATGTATCTTTCTAGATGCATATGATTATAGGTGTGTGTGTGTCTATATATATGTACACTTTTAATTTCATCTTGCTTTTTTTATGTAAACGCTTCTTTTGTTCTACAGCTTGCTCTTTAAACTTAACAAGTGTTAAAGATCTTTCTGTGTCAGCACGTTTTTTTTGAGACAGTGTCACTGTCTCTCCCAGGCTGGAGTTCAGTGGCTTGATCTCAATTCATTGCAACCTCCACCTCCTGGGTTCAAATGATTTTTGTGCCTCAGCCTCCCAGTTAGCTGGGATTACAGTAGTGTGCCATAACACCCAGATCCATTTTTGGGTATTTTTAGTAGAGACATGGTTTTGCCATGTTGGCCAGGCTGGTCTTGAACTCCTGGCCTCAAGTGATCCATCCGCCTCAGCCTCCCAAAGTGCTGGGATTACAGGTGTGTGTCAGCACGTTTTTTTTTTTTTTTTTGAGACAGAGTTTTACTCTGTCACCCTGGCTGGAGTACGATAGCACAATCTCACCACGCCCGGCTAATTTTGATATTTTCAGGAGAGACGGGTTTACCATGTTGACCAGGCTGGTCTTGAACACCTGACCTCAAGTGATCCGCCTGTCTTGGCCTCTCAAAGTGCTGGTATTATAGGCGTGAGCCACTGCGGCCAGCCCTGAATAGTCTTTTTAATGGCTGCATTATACTTCACAGTAAGAAAAGCAACATAATTTAACTCTGTATTATAAATTAAGTCGTTATTGGACTGACAGGCTCTTTTCAGTTCTTCTTAATTTCAAACCAATTTTCATGCCAAAATAACTTCCCTAGAAGTACAATTGCTGGGTTATCCACATCTAACGTTGGCATATATGTAGTCACCTTATTCTCCAAAAAAGATTCAGTATTTAATTTTACATCTCAACTAGACTTTAAGTAGCTGAGGTTGCATGCTCCTTGTGGTACTCTTTTTTTTTCTTTGAGACGGAGTCTTGCTCTGTTGCCCAGGTTGGAGTGCAGTGGTGCGATGTTGGCTCACTGCAGCCTCTGCCTCCCAGCCTCCCAAGTAGCTGGGACTACAGGCGCGTGCTACCACATCTGGCTAATTTTTGTGTTTTTTTTTTTGAGACGGAGTTTCACTCATGTTACCCAGGCTGGAGTGCAATGGCGCGATCTCGGCTCACCACAACCTCTGCCTCCTGGGTTCAGGCAATTCTCCTGCCTCAGCCTCCTCAGTAGCTGGGATTACAGGCACGCACCACCATGCCCAGCTAATTTTTTGTATTTTTGGTAGAGACGGGGTTTCACCATGTTGACCAGGATGGTCTCGATCTCTTGACCTTGTGATCCACCCGCCTCGGCCTCCCAAAGTGCTGGGATTACAGGCTTGAGCCACCGCGCCCGGCCTAATTTTTGTGTTTTTAGTAGAAACGGGGTTTTGCCATGTTGACCAGGTTGATCTCGAACTCCTGACCTCAGGTGATCTGCCCGCCTCAGCCTCCCAAAGTGTTGGGATTATGGTGTGAGTTACCATGGCCGGCCTCTTGTGGTACTCTTTATGGACTTCAGCACATAGTATGTCTGCCTGCCTTACAAGGTTTGGGACAAAATCAAATGAGATTATGTTTGTGAAAAATAGAACACTTACTGTATAGTGTTTTCCAGTGTACAAAGCACTTTGTATTATCTTATTTAATCTTGGCCCAAAACAAGGGAGATACTGTTATTTTACTGAAGGAAACTAGGACTCAGAGGTCACAATCTTGCCATGATTACAAAGCTAAGAAGGAAGGATCAGTGGATCCTCAGACTATAAATCCTATGCTTTTTTTCTATTTTAGACTGACTAGACAAAAATGGTATGCAAATGTGAAATATTACTTTACTGTTTTAGGTAGATAGAAAAATCCTTATGTGCTTATTTGGAGTGATTATTAAAGCAGAGGGGTTGATAAATGAATTTACATTTGCAGTTCTTTATCAGTCTACAGCTCTTTAAAATGTATCCGTACCTCCCTCTCTCTCCTTTATACAGGGCCCAGATATTACACTGTCAAAACTATACAAGTTAATTGAAGAATCTTGTCCACAGCTGGCAAATTCAGTGCAGATCAGGTAAACTTCATTTTCTTCTTTATATATGAAAAGGTGTCGAGGTAGATCAAAATTACAAAAGGGTATGTGGTAATTAATTCTTCAGGGCCGGGCACGGTGGCTCACACCTGTAACCCCTGCACTTTGGGAGGCCAAGGCAGGCGGATCACGAGGTCAGGAGCTCAAGACCAGCCTGACCAACATGGTGAAACCCCATCTCTAAAAAATTAAAAATAAATTTAAAAAAAAGTATATATATATATATATACCCTTATTATTCTAGGTTGTTTTCCCAAGAACCTTTACTTAGTTTTGTTGTTGAAAAATGGATAACTTTTTTTTTTTTTTTTGGAGACAAGATCACACTCTTTTGCCCAGGCTGGAGTGCAGAGGTGCAATCAGGGCTCACTGCAGCCTGGACTTTCCGAGCTCAGGTGATCTTCCCATCTCAGACTCCCGAGTAGCTGAACTGCAAGTATACACCACGAAACCCGGCTAATTTTTTGTGTTTTTAGTAGAGGTGGGGCTTTGCCGTGTTGCCTAGGCTGGCCTTGAACTCCTGGGCTCAAGTGATCCATCTGCCTCTGCCTCCCAAAGTGCTGGGATTACAAGTGTGAGCCACCGTGCCTGACTGAAAAATGGATAACATTAAACATACTGTTCTATAGCTTTTTTCCCCAAATTTTATTATTTTTTTATGGATCCATCTTATTCTTTACAATTGCATTATTTGAGATAATTGAGGAATATGAAACATGGGGAGTTGTTCAAAGGGCCTTTCTAAAATATGCACCTCAATTTTCTCATTCAGAATCAAACTGATGGCTGAAGGCGAGTTGAAGGATATGGAACAATTTTTTGATGACCTTTCAGATTCTTTCTCTGGAACTGAACCAGAGGTTCACAAAACAAGTGTAGTAGGTATGAAACTCTTCTAAGAAGAGAGAGAGTATTTTCATTGAAGTGAGCAGCTTTCTAAGTCATGTCTGTCATTACTCTGCTATATCTGTGAACAGACGCAGTGGGGATGTTGGAGGTGTTGCAGTTTGTATTTATTGCCTTGCTGTTTTGATCTATATTTAAATAATTAACTGTGGAAAAGCACCTTCTGTTTTGTCTACAATAGTAAGAGTCAGAGCCTGGTCCTGGGGTTTTTAGGGGTTCCCAGCTCTTTCTCACAGTCCTCTGGATCACTTGACTGCATGGTCCATCTGTAAGTGAGGGTCACCAGCCCAGACTTATGAAGACAGGTAAGTAAAAATACATTATTGATACAGTATGCAAAGTGAGGGCATACATGGTGTTTCTTTGATGCTTTTCTATTAGCTTTATCCCATGCTGTATCCCTCTGGCTTTTTTGTGTGGTAATTTTTATGTTGTTCGGCATGAGCTATTTCTCTGTCTCTTCCTATGTGCCAGGCTCTGTACGTGTAAGATAGACATGGAATTTCCTCTTCCGGAGATCACCTCTGGTGGGGGGAGTCAGATGGTAAAAGTAAACACATATATAAGATCATTTCAGATAGTATAACAGCCGTGAAGAAAGTAAAGTGGAAGCCTTCAGGTGGAGGAGGGGTGGGCGGATTGAGCCCTGAATAAGAAGAAACCAGCTTTGTAAAGGACTGGGGAAGAACATTCCAGGAAGAGGGAACGGCAGCTGCAAGTGTCTCTTTCTTACTCTTGTGAAGGAAGGATTGCAGCAAACAGTCTTTGCCCTTGTGGAGCTGCCATTGTGGAGCCTGGATGTCAGTTCATGCCTTCCCCTTGTCTCTGGTCTTATTTTGTAGGTTTGTTTCTGCGTCACATGATCTTGGCCTACAGTAAGCTTTCTTTCAGCCAAGTGTTTAAACTGTACACGGCCCTTCAGCAGTACTTCCAGAATGGTGAGAAGAAGACAGTGGAGGATGCTGATATGGAACTGACCGGTAGAGATGAGGGTGAAAGAAAAATGGAAAAAGAGGAACTTGATGTATCCGTAAGGTAATTTGGGTTTTTCTGACAGGGATCCTTTTCCTGTGAAATAGTATAATTTCAAGTACAGTAAGTCCTTATTCATTTAGAGTTCATGTGCTGGCTATGCCCTTTCCTCTCCAGATCTGGGAAGTTAACTGATAAGGGCTGCACGGGTGGGTCCCTTGCCCTCTGACTTCTGATTGGCCAATGGGAGGCACCGGTGGGTAATCCCCAGGGCCAGGGAGGATGAGGTCGGAGTGTTGATTCATTGGCTCCCTTCCTTGGGGGGGTCCTGGGGGACTGGCTGTAGGGTCACAGCTTCTGTCAGGTCACCCTCTCTATACTCCTTCAGGGGGTTTGGTAACTGGGAGCAAGTAAGTGTTTACAGGCCCGAGGTGAAAGGTACCCCACTGTTATCAGTCCTGGGAACTGTATTGTCTCTTATGACTTCTCTGTCCTTTCCCTTGCGTTTGTAAATTGATCCTTTTTTAAGCTCTTCTCAGACTACTCAATTTAAAAGTGTTCTTTGTTTTCTGCTGGGTCCCTGACTGGCACAGTTGGTTACATCAGAGTGAAGTAACAGTTGATGAATTCAGTGAAAATTTATTGAACGCCCTCTGAGGGTCTAACCTCTAAGGAAGTTGCTGTGAGGAAGTTGCTCACCTAGTTGGTCAAGCCTAAAACCCAGTAGTGTCCTTGATTCCTCCCTGTCCTTCACCTCAGTCCCCCAGCAGATCCGGTCAGTCTTTCCTCCCTGCTATATTTGGAACTTGTTCACTTCTCTCATGGCCACTGCTCCCCCTGCAGTCTAAGCACCAGAGCTCTACCAAATACACTCACCAAATCTGCACTAGCCTAACTTTCTCCTTGACTGAACTGTCTCCCTACGTCTGTTCTTCAGACAGCCTCTGGGGAAGCCCCTAAGAATATTAATCAGATCCCAGCACTCTTCCGCCCAAACCTTTGGAACGTAGAGAGGAGTCTGAGCTCACCATGGCCTCAGTGCCTGTATAACCTGGCCCAAGGATCTTCTCTGACCTCTTTCTCTTTACTTCCCCCTTCACTCTCAGCATCGTGACTACTCTGGCTTTCCTTCAGTTTCTTGACTAATGCAATCATTTTCTGCCTCAGGTTGCCTGGAATGCCCTTCCCTGGCTTTTGACCTCGTGTGCTCCCTTTCACCATTCAGATCTCAGCTCAGGTTTCCTCAGACAGGCCTCCCTGACCATGAGGTAGCCCCTATCCCAAATAATTTCTTTTTTTTTTTTTTTTTTATGATAATCATGATGGGAAATGATAGGAAATAATAAAAATCATTATTTTAATCGTCAGAGTCGATGACGATCACCTGATTTCTGTGTATTTTTTTTTTTTTTTTTGAGATGGAGTCCTGCTGTCGCCTAGCCTGGAGTGCAATGGTGTAATTTCGGCTCATTGCAACCTCTGCCTCCCGTGTTCAAGCAATTCTCCTGACTCCACCTCCCAAGTAGCCGGGATTACAGGCGCCCACCACGACACCTAGCTAATTTTTTTGTGTTTTTAGTAGAGATGGGGTTTCACCATGTTGGCCCGGCTGGTCTCGAACTCCCGACCTCAGGTGATCCACTTGCCTTGGACTCTCAAAGTGCTGGGATTATAGGCATGAGCCACTGCGCCCAGCCCGAGATACTTTCTATTTCTTTATTCTTCCATACCTCTCACCACTAAGTAACCATCTTAATTTACTTGCTTATCTGTTTCCTCTTGCTTTTCACCCCTTGAGAGCTAAGACCCTTCTCTGTCTTGTTTCATCACCTTTCCCCAATGCTTAGTAGAGTGCCTGACTCATAGAATGTGTTCTGTAACTGAATATTGGATGAATTGCATGCAGAGAATCAATATATAGTCTATCACCCAGACTGGAACTGGCCCGGTAACATACTTTGTATTAACTGTCCTTCCTTTTGCTGTTTCACTTTCACTTCCTCAACTACTGTTATCTGGAATTGCTTCCAAATAAACTACTTGTACTTGCAGGCAAAAAGATATATATATATATATATATATATTCATTCCCTGCTGTCAAAGAGCCTTTGGTCTGGTGAGGAAGACTGACAAGTAAACAGATACACCCTTCAGAGCTCTGAGGGAAATAAACCTCACCTACCCTAAAGAGGTGGCTAGGGCGGGCACCTTATTATTTACTGGGAGCTTATAATTTACTGCACTGCAGGCTGTTAGGCTACTGTAATCCCTGGGGTGGTGGGGGGTCACATTGTGTATAGATGGGGAATGCTTCTTGCACTTTCTATGAGTAGCTTTTTTACTGTTACATGATTTGTTCAGCATGTATTGGGAGCAAGAGGATGATAGTACCATTTAGTGCTCCCCAAAACTCATTTCCTTACAAATGCTTCTTGTCTGGTGGAAAGGCAATATAGTGTGGGGTTAAGAGTTTGACTCTGCAGCCAGACCCCCAGGTTTGCCTGCTGTCCCTCTGCCTTTGGTCTGTGAGACCTTTGGCAAGTTAGTCACCCGTTCTGTGCTTTGAGCTCTTTATCTGCAGGATGAGGCTCATACCACTTCCCCAGAGGGTTGTGAGAATTAAGTGATAAATTCATATAAAGTATTGAGAACTGTGCCTAGAAATGTTAACTATTATTATTCTCTACTTTCTCTTTTAGTTTTCTCCTAAGAAATGCTTCTAGGCTATAGTGTAATCTTTTTACTAGCTACTTTATATGCTTACAGTAGCAAAGTACTACTTCTAAGAAATGTTAAATTCAGACTTTCTTATTTGGGTTGGTTTTCTCTTAACTTGATTTATTTAGGTCTAATTCCATCTTTTTGTTTTTATCTTATTCTAAGAAGTCATTTATGTATAATCCAGTATATTTACTGTAAAAGTATATGGTTTCAGAAAATCGTGCACATTTAGTAAACTGAATTTCATCATGAAAATTGAAGAAATGTATAATTATTTGTCTGAAAAGAAATTTCTTTGTTAGAGAACATTTTTATTTTGCAGGATGTATATTTCTTTCTTTCCTTT
>NW_016107484.1:247641-256833 GCF_001604975.1 Cebus imitator | reverse complement strand
GCCTCCCAAAGTGCTGGGATTACAGGCGTGAGCCACCGCGCCCGGCTATTATTATTTTTTATTACTAGCAGGTGGAAGTAAGATCTTATTTTTTCGGCCTCACATTTACATCTTTGGTTCCTTGTGAGTTAATTTTTGTATATGGTATTAGATAAGGGTCCAACTTCATTCTTTCGCATGTGGATGTGCAGTTTCCCCAGCATCACTGGTTGGAAAGGCTGGCCTTTTCCTATCAGATGGTCTTGGTGCTGTTCCCAAAAATCATTTGACCATGCATGCCAGGGCTTCTTTCTGGGCTCTGTGTATTGATCTCAACATCACTTTTGAAGTTTTTCTTTTCTATTTCTGAGGAGAGAATTAAATTTTTTGCACTCTTTAGATATAAGAATCCGCTTGATTTTATAAATGTCATTTTCACTTTTGTGTAATTCTTTACTATTTTTGTTTTTTTTTAAAATTTTTTCCAGAGAAGAGGAGGTATCCTGCAGTGGGCCTCTGTCCCAAAAACAAGCAGAATTTTTTCTTTCTCAACAGGTACGTTAATTCTGTAATTTATCATGACCTCTTCTGGTCCTGTGACACGGTTGTGGCATAGGCCTGTTATGTGCGAAGGTTTCTTAGGGAATCTGTGTCAGCCTTTACTCTTGGTCCTTTCTGCCTCACTGACGATGCACTTGTAGCTTTGTGCCCCTTCCTATTTTGTGTGTGATTTTATTTTTCTATTAAAATTATAATCCAGGTTCATTTAGTAATGATATATGACTAACAGCCTAAAACCGTGTGATTTAAAAGACTTGCTTCTCTTCTCTCAACATTTTATTGTAAACATTTTCAAACATAAAGACAGCCTGAAAAGCAATGTATGGTACCTATTACTTCGATTCTACAATTAATATTGTCCTATTTATTACTTATATAACCACCCTCTATCCAGCCACCATTTCATCTTTTTAAAAATAAATAATTCCAGTTGCAGATAGTAATATACTTTGCTCCAAACATTTCTTTCTTTTTTTTTTTTTTTCTTTGAGACAGAAATATCACTCTTGCCCAGTCTAGAGCGTTGCCCAGGCTGGAGTGCAGTGGCACAATCTCGGCTCACTGCAACCTCTGCCTCCCGGGTTCAAGCTGTTCTCGTACCTCAGCTTCCCAAGTAGCTGGGATTACAGGCGTGCACCATCACACTCAGCTGATTTTTGTATTTTTAGTAGAGATGGGGTTTCACCACATTGGCCAGGCTGGTCTCCAACTCCCGACCTCAGGTGACCTTCCTACCTCAGCCTCCCAAAGTTCTGGAATTACAGGCGTGAGCCATGGCGCCCCGCCAAAACTGTTTTTTTCTTTTCTTTTTCTTTGCAACTGCATCTCGCTATGTTGTTGCCCAGGCTGGAGTGCAGTGGTGTGATCTCAACTCACTGCAACCTCTGTCTCTCGGGTTCAAGTGATTCTTGTGCTTCAGCCTCTGGAGTAGCTGGGACTACAGGTGCATGCCTCCATACCCAGTTAATTCATGTATTTTTATTAGAGATGGGGTTTCACCATGTTGGCCAGACTGGTCTCGAACTCTTGACCTCAAGTGATCTGCCTGCCTCGGCCTACCAAAATGTTTGGATTACACATGTGAGCCACTGTGCCTGGCCACAGCCAAAGCTTATTTTTTTATTTTTATCTTTTTGAGACAGAGTCTCACTCTGTCACCTAGGCTGGTGTGCAGTGGCATGATATCAGCTCATTGCAGCCTCTGCCACCCGGGTTTAAGTGATTCTCCTGCCTCAGCCTCCTGAGTAGCTGGGATTACAGGTGTGTACCACCACATCCAGGTAATTTTTATATTTTTAGTAGAGATGGGGTTTTGCCATGTTGGCCAGGCTGGTCTTGAACTTGTGACCTCAGGTGATCCACCCACCTTGGCCTCTTAAAAGGCCGGGATTACAGGTGTGGGCTGCTGTGCCCTGCCAAACTTTCTAACATAAAAGCTGTGGAATACTTCAGAGGCAGAGGCAGGAGAATCTCTTGAACCTGGGAAGCAGCGGTTGCAGTTAGCCGAGATCACACCACTGCACTCCACCCTGGGCAACAAGAACAAAACTCCATCTTAAAAAAAAAAAAGAAAGCTGTGGAAGAAAACATGTAAGAGAAGATAATTTGATTTTCAGATAAAAATTAAAAGCATCTCCATGTCAAGACTTGTTTTAACATAATAGGCAAATAGGACGGGCTTGGTGGCCCACGCCTATAATCCAAGCACTTTGGGAGGCCCAGGTGGGCAGAACATTTGAGGTCAGCAGTTTGAGACCATCCTGACCAACATGGTGAAACCCTGCCTCTATTAAAATACAAAAATTAGCTGGGCATGGTGACGCGTGCCTGTAGTTCCAGCTACTTGGGAGGCTGAGGCAGGCAAACTGCTTGAACCCACAAGGCAGAGGCTGGGTTGAGCCAAGATTTCACCACTGTACTCCAGCATGGGCGACAGAGCAAGACTCCCTCTCAAAATAAATACATATATAAGTAATTAAATAAATAAGTAAGTAAAAGTTGAAAAAATTAAAAGGCAAGCAAGAAAGTGGGAAAAAGTATTTACAGTAAATTTGACAGTGAAAAGGTTAATATTTTTGCTTTAGAAATCATATTTTCAGGATGGGTGCAGTGGCTTACGCCTGTATTCTCAGCACTTTGGGAGGCTGAGGCTGGTGGATCACCTGAGGTCAGGAGTTCGAGACCAGCCTGTCCAACATGGTGAAGTGCTGTCTATTAAAAATACAAAAAATTAGCTAGGTGTAATGGTGGACACCTGTAATACCAGCTATTTGGGAAGCTGAGGCAGGAGAATCTCTTGAATCTGGCAAGTGGA
The DNA here is from genome assembly GCF_001604975.1 of Cebus imitator. Classification (NCBI taxonomy): domain Eukaryota; kingdom Metazoa; phylum Chordata; class Mammalia; order Primates; family Cebidae; genus Cebus; species Cebus imitator. The sequence goes on along the minus strand of NW_016107484.1, from coordinate 253,979 downwards.
GGTTGCAGTGAGCCAAGATTGTGCCACTGTACTCCAGCCTGGGCAACAGAGCAAGACTCTGTCTCTAAAAAAAGAAAAAAAAAGAAATCATATTTTCTGAGACTATTTGATGATGAGACAAAGTTTACGGTATTAAAATAATAGGAAGTAAAGTTACATATCATATTCTGATTTTGTTAAAAATATAATGTGTTGGCTGGGCAAGGTGGCTCACACCTGTAATCCCAGCACTCTGGGAGGCTGAAGTAGGGGGATCATGAGGTCAAGAGATTGAGAACATCCTGGCCAACATGGTGAAACTCCGTCTCTCCTAAAAATGCAAAAATTAGCTGGGTATGCCTGTAGTTCCAGCTACCTGGGAGGCTGAGGCAGGAGAATCACTTGAACCAGGGAGGCGGAAGTTGCAGTGAGCCAAGATCACACCACTGCACTCCAGCCTGGTGACCGAGCGAGACTCCGTCTCAAGAAAAACAAAAACGTGTTAAAAATATAATGTGTATACACAATGTAAGTTTACAATAAGGCTGTATTATAAGTTTAATGTGTATACACATTATTTTTTAACAAAATTAGAATATGACATGTAACGTATATACACACACATACAGAACAAAGATAATATACAGTAAAATATTAATAATGTTGTTTCTGGTGGTGTGATTGCGGAACATTTTTGTTTTCTTCTGTAGCTTTTCTGTATTTTCGGAGTTATTTTTCTCCATACTACACCTACATAATAATTTTATTTTTCTTTTGAGATGGAACCTTGCTCTGTCGGGGTGCTATGCTATGATCTTGGCTCACTGTAACCTCTGCCTCCTGGGTTCAAGCAATTCTCCTGCCTCAGCCTCCCGAGTAGCTGGGATTACAGACACTTGCCACCATGCCCAGCTAATTTTTTATATTTTTAGTAGAGATGGGGTTTCACTGTGTTATCCACGATGGTCTCAATTTCCTGACCTCAGGTGATCCACCCACCTCAGCCTACCAAAGTGTTGGGATTCCAGGCATGAGCCACCGAGCCTGGCCAATAATTTTCTATAATGATATAAATTAACAATAGAATTAGAAATTATTTTTACTTAAAAAAAATTTTTTTTAAATAAATTACTGTCTTTAAATAGAGATGAGGTCTCAGTATATTGCCCAGATTGTCCTTGAACTCCTGGGCTCAGACAGTACTCCTGCCTCAGCCTCTGCCTGCCTCAGCCTCTGCCTCCCAAAGTGTTGGGATTACATGCATCAATCACTATACCCTGCCCTTAGAAATTATTTTACTTACAGAAATACTCATCAAGGTAAAATTGGAGTGAAGTATCTATAACCCAGTTAAATATAAACATTTAATTTGCAGCTAATTTTCTATATATTTCATATAATTGTTGCTGATATCATTTGTATGAAACAAATATGTAGGGGTACCACAAGGCACCTGGCTCCCATAAGGCCCTATGCAGGCACTGGAAATACAGCAAGAAGTAAAGACGTTACCTGCCTGAAAGGAGCTTACAGTCTGGGCTGGGGTCAGACTAGCAATTTTACTATAGTTTGATAGTGCTACAGGAAGCGTAAGTGCAGAGGGCTTATGGGAGCATGTAGGGGCTTATAGGATCTCACCTCATTTAGAAGGTGACAGAAGCAGGTGGCCCGGAGGATGAGCTAGATGTGGGTATGGGTTTGCTCAGCCTGGGGTAGCATGTGGCTGGGGAGTAATGGGCGGGAGGCTTCATGTTTCTGAAAGAGGAAACAGTGTTGTGTATGGTCAAGAGGAGAGCATGTGGCAGGGTCCACCTTCAGCGTACCTGGAATGAGGGAAGGCCAGCTAAGGCTGGCGAGATGAGGGGCCAGAGCCTGAAGGACCTTTGTAGAAAAGAAAATAATCAGGTGATGCTAGTTAGTATATCTTTTCATAAGTTTCTTGACCATTTCTTTCTACTAAGTTACCATTTTTAAATTTCAGGCCTCTTTGCTAAAGAATGATGAGACTAAAGCCCTCACTCCAGCTTCCTTGCAGAAGGAATTAAACAATTTGTTGAAATTTAATCCTGATTTTGCTGAAGCGGTAAGTCTTTCCCAGAATTTGTTGCTGTGTTGGAAAGGAATGACAAGGCTACTTTTTTTTTTTTGGAGACAGAGTCTTGCTTTGTCGCCAGATTGAAGTACAGTGGGGCAATCTCAGCTCACTGCAACCTCCAGCTCCCGGGTTCAAGCAACCCTCCTGCTTCAGCCTCCCTAGTAGCTGGGATTACAGGCACCTGTCACCACACCCAGCTAATTTTTGTACTTTTAGTAAAGACGGGGTTTTGCCATGTTGGCCAGAATGGCCTCGATCTCCTGACCTCGTCATCTGCCCGCCTCGGCCTCCCAAAGTGCTGGGAATACAGGTATGAGCCACCATGCCCAGCTAACTTTTGTACTTTTAGTAGAGACAGGGTTTCATCGTGTTGGCCAGGCTGGTCTCCTGATCTCGGGTGATTCCCTGCCTCAGCCTCCCAAAGTGCTAGCATAACAGACATGAGCCATCACGCCCAACCCAAACGACAGTTTTGAGGCTGAAAAACTCTTTCCCTTTACCTCTTTTGTCAGTGTTTGTTTATTTTTAAAGTTCCAGTAATACCATTCCTTAATGGATTTTTTTACTCGGAAAATTTTCTTGATAATATTTGAATGTAGAAATGTATCTATTGTGCTTCCTAGTAACTGAGATCTGCCTGTTAGGGAAGTTTCAGTGACTCAAAAAAAATGAAAATAATTAACTTAGGAAACTAGTAAATCTCAATGTGTTTTAACTTGTACATTAATAAAAATTTTATAATTTGTAAATTAATTCAGGTTTTAGAATCTTTAATTTTGAATACTCAGTTTTCCTTGATATTTGAACTCGGTAAGCCCCACTATTCTCCTCTATCGCCCACGTAACCAGTGGCAGAGTGGAGTATATTTAAGGTAAAACTGACACAAGCTGGGCGCAGTGGCTCACGCCTGTAATCCCAGCACTTTGGGAGGCCGAGGCGGGTAGATCGCGAGGTCAAGAGATTGAGACCATCCTGGTCAACATGGTGAAACCCCGTCTCTACTAAAAATACAAAAAAAAATTAGCTGGGCATGGTGGTGCAGCCTGTAGCCCCAGCTACTCAGGAGGCTGAGGCAGGAGAATTGCCTGAATCCAGGAGGCGGAGGTTGTGGTGAGCCGAGACTGCGCCATTGCACTCCAGCCTGGGTAACAAGAGCGAAACTCCGTCTCAAAAAAAAAAAAAAAACTGACACAAATACTAATGGAACTTCCATTTTTAATTTGTGGATTCCCACTAGGGGAATGTGTCTTGAAGTTGTTTTATTCTGCCTCTAGAGAAAAGATTAAGCTAAATTATGACCATCTTATTAGAAGGGCATGGGATACACTAGTGTTTGTAGCCAGTGAAACTCTCGGCAGTTGTCTTACCCAAGAGATAGTTACAGCATTTAAAATACATCGATTATTTCTTGTTTTAGCATTATCTCAGCTACTTAAACAACCTCCGTGTCCAAGATGTTTTCAGTTCAACACACAGCCTCCTTCATTATTTTGATCGTCTGATTCTTACTGGAGCCGAAAGCAAAAGTAACGGGGAAGAGGGCTATGGCCGGAGCTTGAGATACGCCGCTCTGAATCTTGCCGCCCTGCACTGCCGATTCGGTCACTAGTAAGTTTATAATAGACTTTTGTCCATGCACAAATTGAATTAACTGATGACAATAAAAGATCTGCTATTTTGTGGAGAAAAAAAGGGAAAAGAAATGGAAGAAATGAACTCTCAAATGTTAATTGCGATGCATTTTAAAAAATAATGTATTTTTTAAAAAGAAGAAAAGAAAGAAACTCATCAACCTGAACTAGTTGGTAACTTCCATAGAGGGAACTTTTTTTGCACTGGAGCGAAGTTAATGAAAACCTTCTGCCTAAATAGTCTGCCCCCTGGTGTCATCATTTAACATTGCTGTCTTAGTGCCTGGCCTCCTCGATTACTTCTAAGAACAACAGGCCATTCAGCGAAAAGGAAATTAGGTCATTAGGCCACAGAGTCCCTAAAGGATTTTTTGGAGGTAAAAAATGGGGATGCAGAAGCTATTTTTAGTATTTCAAAAAGCCAAAAGGCAGTTGCAGAAGTTTTCATCCAGTGCCTTTACTGAAAGACTACATAGGCTTACTAAAAGTCACGTTTGCTTTTGGGTAGAATTCAGGCAGCTCAGTCAGGTGACACTGGTTTATACTGCTACCTCCATATGCCTGTGTTTTTAATGACTAGAAATAGGAAAATTGATTGGTTATTTTTTAGTAAATAGAATTAAGTAGATAAAACAACTTTCAGAACGTGGAGACTATCCTGGAAATAATGAAATAATGTGAATAATGGTGAAAGGTGGGAAATTACTAATTGAAAGATCCCTTTACCCCCCTCCTGCCCTGTGGCTTTTTACCAGTTGAGAGAAGTGTGGTCTCTGCTATAGGCATCTTTGAATACAGACCATATAGCGTGTATTAGTGGGAGTATAGTGTCCACAGTTCAATAATTGAGACTTCTATCCCTTTCTCTGTGTGTCAGGCAACACCTAGGGAATTCTTTTTATTTCTGGTTGTCAGGTTTTTGTTTTTAAGAGACAAGGCGTCACTCTGTCACCCAGGGTGGAGTGCAGTGATATGATCATAGCTAAGTGTAACCTCAAACTCCTGGGCTCAAGCAAGCAGTCCATCTCAGCCTCCTGAGTAGCTATGACTCAGGCATGCACCACAATGCCCAGGCTGGTCTCAAACTCCTGGCTTCAAGCAGTTCTCCCACCTTGGCCTTCCAAAGTGCTGGGATTACAAGTGTGAAGCACTGGGCCCACCCAGTTGTCAGGTTTTAAAAGGGACATAGACAAACTGAAGCTTGTGTGGGGAACCGTCTCAGGGTGTTGAGACATTCAAAGCTGTATCATATAAATAAGGTGGAAGGGAGGTGAGATGTTCATCCTGGAGAAAAATGTCTTATCCAAGCATATATTTGACGTCTTCATGTAGTAAAATGTCACGGAAAAGAGCTTAGATTGATCGAGGGTATGGCTACTGGTATGGCTACTGGACAAGATTGAGAGGTGGTAAATAAGTGTAAGTCAGGGGACAAAGTATTTCTGCTCATTGTAAGGCAACAGTTTCCCTTTATATAACCCTCTGAGGAAAGCATCAGTGGGGTGCTCAGGCCTAGACCAAGGGTGTCATTAAGGGCATTCAAACATCAGATTGATGGTTGTATCCAAAAATGTTTAAGGCTCCTCAAAACTGTGATTTTTGTGAAAGTCCATGATATCCTGTAATAATTAACTTCTTTTGGTCTTCCCAGATTTAATAACCTCTTGATCAGAGCCTTTCATTTTTTTATGTACTCAAAAATAATAGCAATGCCATTTTTAATATTTGCCAGCAAACTGTTTAACTTAGTTAGGAACTGCTTCCCCTGAGGGTTAGAAATTTGTATACAGCCTTCTGGATACAAATAATCTTTTGATGAACAGAATTTCTTCTTTTTATTTTTAAAAATATAGAGACGAGGTCTCGCTATGTTGCCCAGGTTCTTCTTGAACACCTGGCCTCAAGTGAGCCTCCCACCTTGGCCTCCCAGAGTGCTGGGATTACAGGTGTAAGCTACTGCACCCAGCTCAGAATTTGTTTATGTTTACAGTATTATCAATGGATAGACAGCTAATTGCACAGAATATAAATGAGGAAAGGTAGATTTTTATTAATGTGTACATTTTCCTTAATTCTTGATTTACTCAGGCCCAGGCTTCTTTGTTTCTGATCCTGGATCTATGGGCCTGTGTAAATCTTTGTCACTTAGCTAAAAGGATTTTTTGAAAATCCTTGTAGCACTTTATTGAGCATTTACTGTATACTAGGCACTAGGGATAGTTACTAGGGATACAGCAGTGAAAAAGGGAAAAAAAAACAAAACAAAACCCTGTTATAGAGCTTATATCAGGGGAGATAGGGAAAAAACAATCCTAAGCATAGTTGTAATATGTCTTGTAGTGATAGACCAGGATAAGGGGTTAGATAGTGATAGTGAAGTGCTCTTGTTTTCCTAAGTAACATTGTTACTCCAGGTACATGCATAGATCACCTACTCCTTTAATTTGTAAATCTCTGTTTAAATATAAAGGTAGCAGGTCAGCCCTCCTTGATCTTTGCCAACTTAATATTTGAACAGAGATTTAAAGGAAAAAAAATTACAGAAGTGGGACTCCTCAAAATACTTTTTTTTTTTTTTTTTTTTTTTTTTTTTGAGTTGGAGTTTCGTTCTTGTCTCCCAGGCTGAATTCAA
>NW_016107484.1:234096-247550 GCF_001604975.1 Cebus imitator | reverse complement strand
AATTCTCCTGCCTCAGCCTCCTGAGTAGCTGGGATTACAGGCACGCGCCACCATGCCCAGCTAATTTTTTGTATTTTTAGTAGAGACGGGGTTTCGCCATGTTGACCAGGATGGTCTCGATCTCTTGACCTCGTGATCCACCCGCCTCGGCCTCCCAAAGTGCTGGGATTACAGGCTTGAGCCACCGCGCCCGGCCTAAAATACTTTTTAAAACTAGCTTTGGGCTGGGCACCATGGCTCATGCCTATAATCCCGGCAGTTTGGGAGGCCAAAGAAGGAGGATTGCTTGAGGCCAGAAGTTCAAGACCAGCCTGGAGAACATAGAGAGACTTTATCTCCTTAAAAAAATCAGCTGGTCATGGTGGCGTGAGCCTATAGTCCCAGTTACTTGGGAGGCTGAGGCAGAAGGATTGCTTGAGGCCAGGAGTTTACCAGCCTGGGGAACATAGTGAGACTCTATCTCTATTTAAAATAAAATTAGCCAAGCATGGTGGTGAGCTTCTGTAGTCCCAGCTACTCAGGAGGCTGAGGTTCATTGCCTGAGGCCAGGAATTCAAGGCTGCAGTGAGCTAGGATTGTGCCACTGAACACCAGCCTGGGTGACTGGGAGACCCTGTCTCTAAAAAAGTGGTTTTGAAAAAATGATGAAAATAATAAATACACATAGTGAGAAAAGAGTTCAGATAATGCAGAAAGGAATGCTATGAAAAGTAAAATATTATGTCCTCTCCTTGCCCTTCCCCTCAGCAGTGAACCTTTAAAATAAACATCTTAGGAGCAGAGATAAAAGCCTTTGCTTTATGCCCTTTTCGTAGAAATTTCCCTTAGAAGAGACATGTCCTATATTTCCCTGTCGGCGTTTTTTGCTTCTGGGGTTGGGGCACGCCTCTGAGAGAATAAGCCCAGAAAGATTTACAGCTTCCAACCCAGAGACCTCCACTTGGATGACTGTGTACAGATGACTTCCTGCTACGGTTGCTTATGCATGTTTGTGATTGTTAATGGGATATTATTAATGTTTAGTCTGTCATTAGTCAACAGGCAGAGCTCGCCCTGCAGGAGGCAATTAGGATTGCCCAGGAGTCCAACGATCACGTGTGTCTCCAGCACTGTTTGGTGAGGCCATCCTCTGGTCTTGGGAGTTTTGTTCATGGGTTGAGTTGGCCTTCACAAGGCCCTATTTGAATTGGGTTGTTTTGCAGTTGGAACAAAGATCCCTAGCAGCAAAAGGGAACCAGTTAGGTGCTCATGGGAATTCAGAAAGTGCAACCTATCTATACTTGTCTTTCTTAGTTCATGACATCTGTTTTGCTTTTGCCTTATATCCGGTCTACAAAGTTTAATGCAACTTGCCATGAAAGAAGAGAAAACCTTTATTACATTTAGTACTGGCATTAACAAAAACATATATGTTACACTTAGTAACTGGTAAGATACTGTCCTGTAATAGCCAAATCGCCAAGCACAAGTAGAACACAGAAGGTACTTGACAAGCAGCTGAGAATCTTACTTCTCAGTTAAAGGCCATATAAGGGCTTCATTCTTTTTTTCTGAAACACCTGCCATTCAGAGGCTGTTAGGTGAAGCAGATCAGTGACTCGTTTATTTCAGTCTGGTTTAATGGCGTTGATTTGTTTGACAGGTCTCATTTAGATTCTTGATATTTCTTGTATTTGAGATACAAGAAATATCAAGTATTTTGTCCCTTTGAAATTATTTCTTATGAGCACATTGATATTTCACTAGAACATCAGCCATTGCCATCGTTATGATATATTTTGATGATTTCTCTTGCCAGAGCTGGCTTTATGTGCTGGGGCAGAAGAGATCCGATAGCTATGTTCTGCTGGAGCATTCTGTGAAGAAGGCAGTACATTTTGGGTTACCGGTAAGGCTCATCTTTCTGTGAGATTGTTTCCGTAAATGGTCGAGCCTTTGTCTCTTTTTCTGCCCACCTCTGTCATGAACCAGCGATAGATTTAGAATGGGTTTCAAAGTGTGGTTTTATTCTTGGCAGTTTCATATGACTTTAATTATTAACCACTAAATTCTGTGTGGTAGGTTTCTCTCTGTTCCCTGTATTCTAATAACATCTGTGGAAGTTCCCTTTATCAATTCGATGAGAGATCTTTGTTTAGTTTATTGAGCAACATTAATTTAGCACATACTCACTTAGAAAATTTTAGCAAAGGATTTTTTTTTTCTTTTTTTTTCTTTTTTTTTTTTTTCAGACAGAGTCTTGCTCTGTCAACCAGGCTGGAGGGCAGTGGCATGATCTTGGCTCACTGCAGTCTCCACCTCCCTGGTTCAAGCAGTTCTTTGCCTCAGCCTCCCGAGTAGGTGGGATTACAGGCGCCCACTACCACGCCTGGCTAATTTTTTGTATTTTTAGTAGAGGCAGGGTTTCACCATCTTGGCCAGGCTGGTCTTGAACTCCTGACCTCTTGATCCACCCATCTCAGCCTCCCAAAGTGCTGGGATTATAGGTGTGAGCCATGGTGCCTGGCCAGCAAAGACTTATTTTTAAACCAGGGATTGGTGAACTTTATAGGCCTTGGGCCAAATCTGGCTTTCTGCCTACTTAGGGTCTTCAAGCTGAGTGGATTTTACATTTTTAAGTGATGGGAGAAAAAAATCAACAACAGAGAAGAAATATGTGACAAAACCAAAAGTGGCCTGAAAAAATCTAAATTATTTACTCTTTGGCCCTTTATAAACAGAACAAGTTTGCTGATCCTTGTTTTAAACAATAAACAAAGCCAGGAACCAGTAAACCTGACAGGCAGATTTATCCTTTCTTATTTTGACTGACAGGGAAGGCCATGAATTGCAGTCCTCAGTGACATACACTGAGGGGTATTGAAAAGGCATGTTTGGCCGGGTGTGGTGGCTCACACCTGTAATCCCAGCACTTTGGGAGGCCAAGGCTGGTAGATCACCTGAGGTCAGGAGTTCGAGACCAGCCTGGCCAAGATGGTGAAACCCTGTCTCTACTAAAAATACAAAATTAGCTGGTGTGGTGGCACATGTCTGTGATCCCAGCTACTTAGGAAGCTGAGGCAGGAGAATCACTTGAACCTGGGAGGTGGAGATTGCAGTGAGCTGAGATTGTGCCACTGTACTCTAACCTGGGCAACAAGAGAAACTCCATTTAAAAAAAAAAAAAAATGAAGCACAAGCTTGGAGAACCTTGTTCTCTCAGAAACACCTACTGAAAACGAAACCATAGGAGTAGGACTGCTTAAGCATTCTGTCTCATGAAGTTTGTGACAGACTTCAGTAAAATGGAAAGTAATTATGTGTAATTTAATGTATACCTTGAAAATCTATAACTCGTCCATGTGATTCGCTTAGATGTACAGAATTGGTTATAATGACAAAAATGGCTCCTTGAAGTAAGTGTAGGCTTAACTACAATTTTTGCCATGAATTTAAGCTGGAATTTTTTAGTTCAGCTTTCATCCTTGAAGATGACACCAAAAGTTCATGACAAGATAATTCTGTTGCTCATGATAGGCATCCTTTTTTGATCTCCTATTACATATGTGCGCAGCACTGTTTGACATCTATTATTTCATTGTAATCCTTACGATAATTCTTTATGATAGGTTTGATGCCCATTTTACAGATGAGGAAGCTGAGGCTTAGCTAAGAAGCTAAGTGACTGGCCCTAAGTCACACAGTAAGTAGCAGAGGCAGTGTTTAAGTCCAGGTCCATCTAATGCTAAAGCCCTGCTGGCTCTTTCCCGTGTACCCTCTGCTTCTCTCCCAGACCCAGTTTTTCAGGAACACATCTCGTATGGATCAGGGTTAAGGCCAGGTTATAGGTACTTTCCTTTTAAATAGTGCTGTCACTGTGCATGTGCTGAAATGTGAAATCCACCACATTTCTGAAGAGCAAAACAAATTCTGTCATGTAATCTCTATCTTGGGTCGTGGGTATATCTGTCCCCTTAGTACCTCGCCTCCCTGGGAATACAGTCCCTTGTTCAACAGAGAGCTTTTGCTGGGAAGACGGCAAACAAGCTGATGGATGCCCTAAAGGACTCCGACCTCCTGCACTGGAAACACAGCCTGTCAGAGCTCATCGACATCAGCATTGCACAGAAAACGGCCATATGGAGGCTGTATGGCCGCAGGTAGGTCTCCCAAGGCCCTGAGGGTGTGAATTCTTTAGAAAGAAGCAGGAGCTAGCAAACTGGTTCTGTGAAAGGCCATACACACAAGATTTCCCCCACTTGGGTAGACGTTCCTGCAGAGGATTAGACAAAATGTTTTAGACTATAAAATACAAAATGTTTTAGACTATAAAACATTTTGTATTTTGCACAAACTGAAAAGTTGTCTCCCGTGCATGTTCCTTCTTACTCCTCCCAAACACTCTGTGAAGTAGCGGGTGGGTGCTCTCCATGCTGGGAGAGTAAACCGAGGTTCACACATCTGGTCTACCTGAGATCACAAACGTAGTTAACAAGTGACAAAGGACTCAAACCCATGTCATCTGACTCCAAGCACCAGGCTCCTCTGCTTTGTGGCAGGAACCTTTCTTCCTGTTCATAGGAGGCATGATCCATAGTTGCTCTAGTTGAGGGTACCCTGAACCCCAAAGCTATCGCGTAAAGGAAGTTGCTTTTCTGTTAACCCAGGTGTTTCCTGTAGAATATTTTCAGCCTCTTGCATACTTTCCCATTTAGCCACTTATAGCCTGGAAGTAAACATTGTTGCCGGATTTTAATCCTGGAGTTCTGTTGCTGCCTCACCCCTCAGACAGGCTGTTTCTAGGAATTCAGTAATGAAAGGAAGTGCCTTTTTTACCAGTCTTGTTTTTGTATTTCAGATAATTTTTTGGCACGGTGTGCTCTGAAACAGCTGCAGACACTGGCCACTGCTTACATTGCCAGAGCAGCCTGTGCCAGGATGGCATCGGGTCTGAATTTACCCGTGAAAACTAATTCACATACTGTGACTGCAGGGAACCTGGGGTGGGGGTGGGGGGTCTGGGAGCGCACACTCCCAGCTGTGCCCTAACCATGACGTGTCTCCTCGGGCTGCACATCCAGGATGCTCTTCTGCTTTTCTTATCCTGAGGGCAGGGTTGCTGGCACTGGGAGGCAGCTGCTCCCAAGAAAGCCAGAGCCTGCGAGGGGTTTGGCTTTATGCCTCCACTCAAGGTAGCTGACGGGCATGGCCCAGGGGCAGCCAGGCCTGCTGCTGAAAGGAAACCCTGTTCCCTCTCCCCACCCAGCACCATGGCCCTGCAACAGGCCCAGATGTTGCTGAGCATGAACAGCCTGGAGGCGGTGAATGCGGGCGTGCAGCAGAACAACACGGAGTCCTTTGCTGTCGCACTCTGCCACCTCGCAGAGCTACATGCGGAGCAGGTAGGCAGGTGGCCAGGCCCATGTGCTTCTGGGGCAATGGAGGCTCTACCATTTCTTTCCTCTAGTGCTTGAGAAAAGCACTGGACACGTCTTGGACAGATCTGCTCGATGCTGTGGCTGAAACAGTGAAATCCCACCAGTGGAAGTGGACCAAGCATGGAGTCTGCAAAGTTGGTTGAATTTAGGGTCTTTTTTGGCATCAGTGAAGGGAATTCTAAGAGGTCAGCTAGTTTCATGTACTAAGGAAATAAAAAGGATTCTTTGACATTTAAGGTAGTAGAGGTTCGTGTGTTTTAGGAGAGAGGAGGGTATAATAGAAGCATAACTAAAATCATAACATAATAACTAATGTTTGTTGCAAATTGGTTCTGTGCCAATCCCTGTGCCTCTTGTATGTGTACTGTCTTACGGAATCCACTTCATGGGTCAAGTGTGCTGTTATCCCCATTTCACAGAACAAAAGACTGAGGTCCTGAGAGCTAAATCCTGTGCTTAACACCTGTAAATGTCAGAGGCGGGTCTCCAACCCAAATCTGGTTGACTCCAAAGAAGGACAGTGGGAATGGGGCATAATCTTGATGACTTGCACCCCAAGTAATTTTATGAGATTCTCGTTATAAAGGATCAATTAAAGTATTGCTTGTGCTACTGTAGGCTTTATCTTCCCCTTGTTCAAAATATCTTCTTTCATGGGAACGAGTAAGGGAAAGCTATTTTATCTAAAACCCTCGCTCTCACTAAACACTGCCGTGACAATCCAGACGTTTCCTTGATATTTTTCTCTTCCTCTTTGTGATACGTGTTACTGTTAGATTGCATCATAACACTCAGCATTCCCTAACTGCAGCCTAAAGATTTTTGGGTGGTTTCCACCCCTTTCAGAAGTCCAGATGTACTTTTCTGTAGCAAACATGTTAGCATTTGACATGGCTGTGTACACTGAGGGGTGGATGGGCCCTGATCGATGGGTTCCACGGCGCCTTTGCCTCTGCTTTCTTCCGGTGCCTGGGAAGCACCACCCATGTTTTCTGAGTTCGAAAGGGCTTGCTGGTTGCCTTCCCCTGGGAATGTTGCACGTCTGTCTCTTACTTGTTTCTTCCTGTTCGTGACACTGGCACCCCCTTAACATCACTTCTCTTCCTTTCCTGGTGCCATGGATGAGAGGAGCATTTGGTAATGAATGAGTCAGTGAACATATTGAGGTATTTAGCTTTTTTGAGACAGAGTCTCGCTCTGTTGCCTAGGCTGGAGTGCAGTGGCACGATCTCACTGCAATCTCCCCAGAATCGCTGGGGTTCAAGCAATTCTCGTTTCTCAGCCTCCCGAGTAGCTGGGACTACAGGCATACACCACCATACCCAGTGAATTTTTATATTTTTAGTAGAGATGGGGTTTCACCATGTTACCCAGGCTGGTCTAAAACTCTTGGCCTGAAGGGATATGCCTGCTTCAGCCTCCCAAAGTGCTGGGATTATAGGTGTGAGTCACCACGCCCGGCGAAATTGTTATTTTCCTTCCAAAGTGCTAGGATTACAGGTGTGAGCCACTGCACCAGGCAAAATCCTTACTTTTTTCACTGTTAGAATGGAGAACTACTTTACAAAAACCTTAGACTTGGTTCAGTTCTTTTTTATTTTTTAAATTTATATTAAAAAAAATTTTTTTTTGAAAGGGAGTCTCACTTTGTCACCCAGGCCGGAGTACAATGGCGTGATCTCGGCTCACTGCAACCTCCACCTCCTGGGTTCAAGCGATTCTCCTACCTCAGCCTCCCAAGTAGCTGGGATAACAGGCATATGCTACCACGCCCAGCTAATTTTCGTATTTTTAGTAGAGATGGGGGTCTCACCATGTTGGCCAAGCTGGACTCAAACTCCTGACCTGAAATGATCCACCCACCTCTGCCTCCCAAAGTGCTGGGATTACAGGCATCAGCTACCGTGCCTGGCCAATTTTTAATATATTTTTTTTGAGACAGGGTCTTGCTCTATCACCAGGGCTGGCGTGTAGTGGTGCAGTCACAGCCAACTATAGCCTCAATCTTCTGGGCTCAAGGGATCCTCCCACCTCAGCCCCCTCAGTAGCTGAAACTACTGGAGCCTGCCAGCTATGGCTAATTAAAATATCTTTTCATAGAGATGGAATCTTACTACGTTGCCCAGGCTAGTCTCAAACTTCTGGGCTCAAGCAGTCCTCCCGCTTCAGCTTCACAAAGTGTTGGGATTACCACACCCAGCCCATTTTTAATTTTTTTAAGAAGTGGGGTCTCACTCTTGCCCAGGCTAGAGTGCAGTGGCACAATCATGGCTCACTGCAGCCTTGAACTCCACCTTATCCTGCGCAGTAGCTGGGACTGCAGGTGCACAGCACCTCACCCAGCTAATTATTTTAATTCTTGTTTCTTAGAGATGGAATCTTCTATTTTGTGTTGCCTGGAGTAGTCTTGAACTCCTGGCCTCAAGTGATCCTCCTGCTTTGGCCTCCCACAGTGTTGGAATTACAGGTGTGTCATAGTGCCTGGTGGCTCAATTCTTTAGCCTTGTAACTTTATCCAAGGCCATTTGTTAGAATTTTGTGCTTTTTCATGGGAGTAAGAACCTAAAAAGTTACCATGCTCTTTGGGTCTGTATGAATAATGCCATCTGCATCCCCCTTTCACCTCTGGGCTTATCAGCCAGGGTGTGTTAGGAAGCTTTTTAGTACACACCTAGAAGGTAGCTGCCTTTTTAAGTCTGTCCTTTATCCCTTTATTTTTTTTATTATTTATTATTTTTATTTTTTTTCTGCCCTGGTTTTTGCTGACTTTACCCCTTTCTTTAACTTACCTTAGATCTTTCCAGTTTTAGAACATCAGTCATGTGGATATACTTCCTGGGTTGATGAATGTCACATTTTTAATTGGACAAGTTAGACTCGCACCTGTGAAATTAAGTTTGGCCAGCTGCGGAGAAGGCAGCTTTATCATGAGTCTCCAGTTACTCTTTTATTTCTCTTGTATCTGCTTCTGAAACTTTCCTCCAAGTAAACTGGATGCTGCACTTTGTTTTGTGGTATGGGAGTGATTCGGGTTTCAGTGAGCCTATAAATACATTATGGGGCTCAGAACGGCTTTCCTCTTACGATCCAGAGGAAGTGAGTGAATTGTTTTCCTAAGATAATCATGCTCCTTTGCTCTTTCTGTGTAAATTCTGGCTCATCTTATATCATTCTTCTCTCAGCCTCAGGAATTGCAGATCACAATGGGAATGTTTTGGGGGGACACTGCAGGATCTATATCCCCATATCCAACTCCCTGTGACAGTCATGAAAATAATTGGCGACACTGGTCAGTTAAAACCATAGGAATATGACCTTTTGTTGTAATTCAATGTAATATCTGCTTATTCACTTCAAATAAAAGTTGACTTGTGGACTAACTGAGCTTCTAAGTAGACAAAAATTACATTACCTCATGAAATGATTGGGACAAGTTGAAGAGTTTCAGGATCAATAAGATAAACCTCTCAGCTGGGCACTGTTTCTCTTTATACCTATAATTCCAGCACTTTAGGAGGCTGAACCAGGTGGATTGCTTGAGCCTCATGAGTTTGAGACCAGCGTATGCAACATGGCAAAACCCCGTCTTGACAAAACATACAAGAATTAGCTGGGTGTGGTGTGTTGTGGCGCATGCCTGTAGTTCCAGCTACTAGGGAGGCTGAGCTGGGAGGATTGCTTGAGCCTAGGAGGCAGAAGTTGCAGTAAGCCAAGATTGCCCCACTACACTCCAGCCTGGGCAATAGAGCAAAACCTTGTCTCAAAAAAAAAAGATAAACATCTCAACAATGTAAGAGTATAAAAAAGTCATGAATGGGTTGGGTGCCACCAGTGACTCACAGTTGTAATCCCAGCACTTTGGGAGGCCGAGGTGGGCAGATCACAAGGTTGGGGGTTCAAGACCTGTCTGGCCAACACAATGAAACCCCCGTCTTTACTAAAAATACAAAAATTAGCTGGGCGTGGTGGTATATGCCGGTAATCCCAGCTACTAGGGAGGCTGAGGCAGGAGAATCGCCTGAACCCTGGAGGCAGAGGTTGCAGTGAGCTGAGGTCACGCCACTGCACTGTAGCCTGGGCCACAGAGCTAGACTTTGTCTCAAAAAAAAAAAAAAAAAAGTCATGAAGGTATATTCACAGAAAAAGCATGGCCCAAAAACATGAAAACATTTCAATCTAGTCATTGAAATTAAATTTAAAGTAGTTAAGGTACTACTTTCACAAATTAGGCAAAGATCCTTCAGCATTAGAGGAAGAAAAGGGAATAGAGTTCTGGTATGAAAGTACTTGGTACATTTCTAGAGGGTATTTAAGTAATACATCTCAAAGAACTTAAAAGTGCCTGTCATTTCTACTTCTAAGGTTGTTTTTGTATTTTGTTTGTTTGTTTTGAGATGGAGTCTCCCTCTGTGGCCCAGGCTGGAGTGCAGTGGCACAATCTCGGCTCACTGCAACCTCTGCCTCCTGGGTTCAAGTGATTCTCCTTCCTTGGCCTACTGAGTAGCTGGGATTACAGACGTGTGCCACCCTGCCCGACTAATTTTTTTGTATTTTTAGTAGAGATGGGATTTCACCATGTTGGCCAGGCTGGTCTCAGACTCCTGGCCTCAAGTGACCTGCCTTCCTTGGCCTCTCGAAGTGCCGGGTTTACAGGTATGAGCCACGGCGCCTGGTCTACTTCTAAGGTTTTATGCTAAGGAAATAATTGGACAAGTATGCAAAGCTCTATGCACCAAGATATTCATTATAGTATTTTTTAAATAGAAAATATTAGAAATAACCAGAATATCAAAAACTAGATTATTTTCATGTTCCATAACTGATTTACCTGATAAATACTATGATGATGTAGATTTGTATTTATTGACATTGAGAGATTTATTCATTCAACAAATATTCATTGGGTGCCTACCATGGGGTAAACGGTATTATAAGTAATTTATAAAAATACATGTTAAGTCAGGCACGGTGACTCACACCTGTAATCCCAGCTCTTTGGGAGGCTGAGGCGGGCAGATCACCTGAGTTTGAGACCAGCCTGGCCAACGTGGTGAAACCCCATCTCTACTAAAAGTACAAAAATTAGCTGGGCGTGGTGGCATGAGCCTGTAATCCCAGCTACTTGGGAGGCTGAGGCAGGAGAATCGATTTAACCTGGTAGGCAGAGGTTGCAGTGAGCTGAGATTGCACCACTGCATTCCAGCCTAGGCAACAGTGTGAGAGTCTGTCTCAAAAAAATATATGTACACACACACACACACACACACACTTATTTTTGGAATATGTATATATTTTTAATTTATGTGCATAAAAGGAATATAGAAGGAGATATACCACAACATTAACTGTGATTATCTTTTCTAGGATTAAAAGTAATTTGTCAGCTGGGCACAATGGCTCAGGCCTGTAATCCCAGCACTTTGAGTGGCCTAGACGAGGGGATTGCTTGAGGCTAGGAGTTTGAGACCAGCCTGGCCAACGTGGTGAAACCCCACCTCTACTAAAAATACAAAAATTAGCTGGGCATGGTGCCACGCACCTGTAATTCCAGCTACTTGGGAGGTGGGGGGCAGAGGCATCAGAATTGCTTGAACTTGGGAGGAGAAGGTTACAGTGAGCCAAGATCACGCCACTGCACTCCAGCCTGGGTGACAGAGCAAGACTGTCTATAGTCCTAGCTATGTGGGAGGCTCAGATGGGAGAATTGATTGAGCCCAGGAAGTTGAGGCTGCAGTGAGCTGAGATCAAGCCGTTGCACTCCAGCCTAGGAAACAAAGCAAGACTGTGTCTCAGATAAAAAAAAAAAAGAAAAAAAGTAAAAAGTATTACATGTGTTTTGTAAGTGTTTTTCTAGAATGGATATGTCTTATGTGTGTAATTTAAAATAAAAAAAAATTTATTAGAGTGTTTAAAAATGGCCCTTAGAAATTTGAGTCTCTGACCAGTATCTCTCAGGTTGCTGCATCAAGAACAGGTGCATCTGTCACGATCTGTGCATGATACAGCAAGTGTGACTTCAACACAGGTTATGCTGATCAAATTGTGTCTTTCTATTTTAGGGATGTTTTGCTGCAGCTTCTGAAGTGTTAAAGCACTTGAAGGAACGATTTCCACCTAATAGTCAGCACGCCCAGGTGATCTGCCTTTTGATGGCATTAGATTTATTTACGATGAGAATAGTTTTTATTATAATATAAAGTGGGATATAATCTCCCCTCAGAAAAATAATATTGAGCTAAAAAGGAGCTTGTCAAAGGATGCTTACAAGTATGGTATTATTTATACAAAGCTTAAAAACACAGGCCCATAGTCTGTTGTTTAAAGACAAGTGTATATGTGGTAATCGTGAATATGTTATAAAAGTATAAAAAACATGAATGAGAATGATAAATACCAAATTGAGTGCCTACTTTGAAAAAAGAGAAAGGGAAGTAGAATTTGCAAAGAACTTCATTAGTATCTAATATAGTATATGAAGCAGATAAAGCAAAATGTAAGTTGACAAAGTTGATGGTTGGCATACATCTGTTTGCTATTGTATTTTCTGTGTATGTGTATATTCTCACATACTTGAGATATTTAAAACATTTTTAAAATACCCCCCAAAAAGAATGTGTGTGAATTATTGTAAGGATATTTGTTAAGCAATCCAAAATACTTTTATATACTCATTGAATAAGGTGAACATTTGCCAGTTTGTACTTAATTGTGTTTTTTTTTTTCTTATTAGTTATGGATGCTGTGTGATCAAAAAATACAGTTTGACAGAGCAATGAATGATGGCAAATATCATTTGGCTGATTCACTTGTTACAGGAATCACAGCTCTCAATGGCATAGAGGGTGTTTATAGGTAAAAAAAAAAAAAAAAACCTTGAAAACTCTAACCCCAGAATAAAATAATTGTTAAATGGTTTTGTTTTTGTTCTATATGTGCATTAACTTATTTGTTTTAGCTTAGGAAAAAAACTTTATTTATTTATTTATTTATTACTGAGAATGAGAAAATACAGATAAGCAGCGGGGCGCGGTGGCTCACACCTGTAATCCCAGCACTTTGGGAGGCTGAGGTGGGCAGATCACTTGAGGTCAGGAGTTCAAGACCAGCTTGGCCGACATGGTGAAGCCCCATCTCTACTAAAATTATAATAAATTAGCCAGGCGTGGTGGCAGGTGCCTGTAATCCCAGCTACTCAGGAGCCTGAGGCAGGAGAATCGCTTGAATTCATGAGGTGGAGGTTGCAGTGAGCTGAGATCATGCCACTGCACTCCAGCCTGGGCAACAGAGTGAGACTCCATCTCCCAAAAAAGAAAAATAGATAAGCAAAATGAAGAAAATAAGTATGTCCCAGAGATAATCATTAACATGCTGTTATCTATAATTCCAGGATTTTTCCTGCATGCATATATGAGTGTGTGTATACACTGCATGCTCTCAAACATGCTCTTACACATTCATACACACATACACTTTTTTCTTTCAACAAAAATTAAATCAGGCTCAGTTTTTCCCTTTGAGAGGTTTATAGTCTAATTGAATAAATAGCGATTCTTACCCCCAAAGTGACTAGTTAAAACACTTGTGTTCATTTTGATCCTGTTTCAGGAAAGCGGTTGTATTACAAGCTCAGAACCAAATGTCAGAGGCACATAAACTTTTACAAAAATTGTTGGTTTATTGTCAGAAACTGAAGAACACGGAAATGGTGATCAGGTAAGGGGCCTCTTGTGCATCTCACGGAGATGTGGTGGTGGATATTCTCATCCTTTGTTTTCTTCTTTACGGTCAGTGTCCTGCTGTCCGTGGCAGAGCTGTACTGGCGATCTTCCTCCCCTACCATCGCGCTGCCCATGCTCCTGCAGGCTCTGGCCCTCTCCAAGGAGTACCGGTTACAGTACTTGGCCTCTGAAACGGTGCTGAACTTGGCTTTTGCACAGGTAAGCCCATCTCTGTTTTTTTTTTTTTTTTTTTTTTTTTGAGACGGAGTTTCGCTCTTGTTACCCAGGCTGGAGTGCAATGGCACGATCTCGGCTCACC
>NW_016107484.1:232871-234063 GCF_001604975.1 Cebus imitator | reverse complement strand
GGCTCACCGCAACCTCCGCCTCCTGGGTTCAGGCAATTCTCCTGCCTCAGCCTCCTGAGTAGCTGGGACTACAGGCACGCGCCACCATGCCCAGCTAATGTTTTGTAGTTGTAGTAGAGACGGGGTTTCACCATGTTGACCAGGATGGTCTCGATGTCTTGACCTCGTGATCCACCCGCCTTAGCCTCCCAAAATGCTGGGATTACAGGCTTGAGCCACCGCGCCCGGCCGCCCATCTCTGTTTTTATAGCACATATTTGTGCTCAAGAGCTGGTGAGTCTCTGACTACTTTTGAGTATTGAAAGGGTAATAAGGAGTTTTCATTTGTTCATATTGAAGTCTGGAAAGGTAGTCTTCATGTACAAGCCCTCCAAGGAACCCTGTGGAGGTGTGAACCTGGTGACAAGCTGACAACTCACAGTGGCACCGGCATTCCTGAGCTGTGTATTCAGTAAGGAGGACTTGCCTCTTCAGTGAGGACACCTGCATCATATTAATGATTAGCTGACACAGAGTGATGCTTGATTTAGCAACAAGGGGATGTGAATAAAGAAGTGAGGAACACAGATGTTCGTTCATTGAAAGCTTTTGGAAATCAAATTGTATTTTATGTTTGTTTTCTTTCTCCCTCAGTAAAAGCCACAAAGGAACTGACTCTTCATTTTCATTTATATTCCCTGGCACCTTATAGGACCTACACATAGAAAGCTTTCAATAAATATTAATCAATGATGAGTGAAGGTTAAACTCACTGGAAGACTTTATTAATTAAAGTGGAGGTTCTCCAAACTGGCTGTTCTTTAGAATTATTGTGGAGACTTAAAAATATCTTTATACCTGAGGCCTTGCCTCAGACCTGCGGAGTCAGAATCTCTAGGGGTGGAGCTAAGGAATCTATTCCTTACCACCTTCCTCAGTCATTCTTTTTTTTTCCTTCAGATAAAATGTACATGGCTGGGTGTGGTGGCTCACACTGTAATCCCAGCACATTGGGAGGTTGAGGCGGGCAGATCACTAGGTCAGGAGTTCGAAACCAGCCTGGCCAGCATAGTGAAACCCCATCTGTACTAAAAATAGAAAAATTAGTCAGGCATGGTGGTGCATGCCTGTAATCTCAGCTACTCAGGAGGCTCAGGCAGGAGAATTGCTTGACCCCAGGAGGCAGAGGTTGCAGTGAGCTGGGATCATGCCG
>NW_016107484.1:222875-231731 GCF_001604975.1 Cebus imitator | reverse complement strand
CAATGGCACCATCTTGGCCAACTGCAACCTCTGCCTCCTGGTTTCAAGCGATTCTCCTTCCCCAGCCTCCTGAGCAGCTGGGATTACAGGCGCCTGCCACCACGCCCAGCTACTTTTTTGTATTTTTAGTAGTGACGGGGTTTCACCACATTGGCCAGGCTGGTCTCAAACTCCTGACCTCATGATCCACCCATCTTGGCCTTCCAAAGTGCTGGGATGAACAGGTGTGAGCCACTGCACCCGGCTGTTTTGGAGATTTTTTTTTATGGTTTTGTATGTATAAGATCATCTACAAATAGAGTTAGTTTTAGTTCATCCATTCCCACTTAGATCCCCTTTGTTACTTTTTCTTGCTTAATTGCTTTGAGTAAAACTTCCAATACATGTTGAATAAATGTGGCAAGAGTGTGTGTCTTGGCTGGGCTTAGTGGCTCACACCTGTAATCCCAGCACTTTGAGAGGCCAAGGCAGATCACTTAAGGCCAGGAGTTTGAGACCAGTCTGGCCAACATGGCAAAACCCCGTCTCTACTAAAAATACAAAAATTATCTGGGTATGGTGGTGCATGCCTGTAATCCTAGCTGCTAGGTAGGCTGAGGCATGAGAATCTCTTGAACCCAGGAGGCAGAGGTTGCAGTGAGCTGAGATTTTGCCACTGCACTACAGCTTCGGCAACAGAGTGAGACTCTGTCTCAAAAAAAAAAAAGGAGGGTGTGTCCTTATTTTGTTCCTGCAAGGGGAAAACTTTTAGTCTTTCATCATTAAGTATCATGCTAGCTATGTGTTTTTTATAGAGGTTGAGGAAGTTCCCTCTATTCCTAGTTTATTTAGTGTTTTTTGTTTTTTGTTTTTATGAAAAGGTATTGGATTTTGTCAAATATTTTTTTCTGCATTGGTTAATTTTATATGAGTTTTTGTTTTTGTTTTTGAGACAGAGTGTCACTGTGTTGCCCAGGCTGGAGTGCAGTGATGCAATCTTGGCTCACTGCAACTTCTGCCTCCCAGGTTCAAGCAATTTTCCTGCCTCAGCCTCCCAGGTAGCTGGGATTACAGGTGTGTGCCACCACAGCTGGCTAATTTTTATTTTACTAGAAGACAG
Source organism: Cebus imitator (assembly GCF_001604975.1). Lineage (NCBI taxonomy): Eukaryota > Metazoa > Chordata > Mammalia > Primates > Cebidae > Cebus > Cebus imitator. Next base: position 230,632 of record NW_016107484.1, on the reverse strand, counting down.
GGTTTTGCCATGTTGGCCAGGCTGGTCTCAAACTCCTGGCCTCAAATGATCCACCCACCTCTGCCTCCCAAAGTGCTGGGATTACAAGTGTGAGCCACGATGCCCAGCCCAATTTTTTCTTTCATTTTATTCATATGTTATATTTGTGTATGGAACTACCTTGCATTCCTGGACTATATTTCGCATGGTCATAGTGTATGATCCTTTTAACGTGCTGTTGGATTTGGTTTGCAAGTATTTTATTCAGAACTTTTGCATCTGTATTCATAAAGGATATTCATCTGTAGTTTTCTTGTGATATCTTTCTTTGGCTTTAGTATTAGGGTAATAGTGGCCCCACAAAATGAGTTAGAAAGTTTTCTCTCCTATTCTTTTTTTTGGGAAGAATTTGAGAAGGATTGGTGTTAATTCTTTAAAAGCTTGACAAAAATTCACCAGTGAAGCAATCTGGCCCTGGGCTTTTCTTTGTTGGAAGTTTTTTTGGTTACCAATTCAGTCTTCTTAGTTGTTATAGGTCTATTCAGATTTCCTGTTTCTTCTTGAGTCAGTTTTAGTAGTTTGGTCTTTCTAGGAATTTGTTCATTTCATGTAGTTTATCTAATTTCTTGCATATAATTGTTCATGGTATTCTTGTATCATCCATCTTACTTTTGTAACGTTGTTAGTAAAGTCCCCACTGTCATCTCTGACTTCAGTCATTTGAGTCTTCTCATTTTTTCTTGGTTAGTATAAGTTTGTCAATTTTGTTGATCTCTTCAAAGAACCAACTTTTAGTTTTATTAATTCTGTTGTTCTCTTAGTCTCCATTTTGTTTATCTCCACATTAATCCTTATTTTTTCCTTGGTTCTGTTAGTTAGCTTTAGGTCTTATTTGCTTTTTGTTTTTTTTTCTTTCCTTCCTTCCTTCCTTCCTTCCTCCCTCCCTTCCTTTTTCTCTCTTTTTCTTTTTTTTTTTAGATGGGTTTAGCGCTTGTCACCCAGGCTGGAGTGTAATGGTGCCATCTCAACTCACTGCAACTTCCGGCTCCTGGATTCAAGCATTTCTCCTACCTCAGCCTCCTGAATAGCTGGGATTACAGGCACACACCAACACGCCCAGCTAATTTTTGAATTTCAGTAGAGTTGGGCTTTCGCCATGTTGGCCGGGTCTCGAACTCCCGACCTCAGGTGATCCACTTGCTTAAGCCTTCCAAAGTGCTAAGATTACAGGTGCGAATCACCGCACCTGGACTCTTTCTCTAGTTTCTTAAGGTGGAAGATTTGCTTATTGATTTGAGATCTCCCTTCTTTTGAAATGTAGGCCTTTATAGTTATAAATTTCCCTGAGAACTATACTTCATAAATTTTTACTTTATCCCACAAATTTCATAAATTGGAGTCTGTTTTGTTTTGTTTTGTTTTGTTGTGGCAGGGTCTTGCTCTGCCGCCCAGGCTGGAGTGCAGTAGTGCAATCTTGGCATACTGCAACCCCTACTTCCTGGGTTCAAGTGATTCTTCTGTCTCAGCCTCCCAAGTAGCTGGGACTACAGGTGTGCGAAACCATGCCCAGCTAATTTTTTTGTATTTTTAGTAGAGACAGGTTTTCACTATGTTGGCCAGGATGGTCTCAATCTGACCTTGTGATCTGCCAGCCTCAGCCTCCCAAAGTGCTGAGATTACAGGCATGAGTCACCACGCCCAGCCTTTTTTATTTTTTTGAGACGGAGTTTCACTCAGTCGCCCAGGCTGGAGTGCAGTGGTACGATCTCGTCTCACTGCAACCTCCACCTCCCAGGTTCAAGTGATTGTTCTGCCTCAGCCTCCCAAGTAGCTGGGACTACAGACTCATGCTACCATGCCTGGCTAATTTTTTTTATTTTTAGTAGAGATGGGGTTTCATCATGTTAGCCAGAATGGTCTCCCGTCTCCTGACCTCATGATCTGCCTTCCTCACCCTTCCAAACTGCTGAGATTACAGGCATGAGTCACCATATCCTGCTACCTGGGTAATTTTTGTATTTTTAGTAGAGATGGGGTTTTCCCATGTTGGCCAGGCTGGTCTCAAATTCCTGCCCTCCAGTGATCCACCTGCCTCGGCCTCCCAAAGTGCTGCGATTATAGGCATGAGCTGCTGCGCTCGGCCAGAATCTGTGATATTTTTGCACATCTCATTGCATTTTCCAATTTCCCTTGTGATTTATTCTTTGACCCATTGGTTATTTAGGAGTATGTTAATTCCTACATATTTGTGAATTTTTAAATTTCCTACTGATTTTTGATTTCATGGGGTCAGAGAAGATTCCTTGTATGATTTCATTCTTCTTAAATTTATTGAGTGTTCTTTTGTGGCCCAACACAGTCTGTCGTGGAAAATGTTCCACATGCACTTGAGACTAATTTGTATTCTGATGTATTATTGGATGGCATGCTTTATATATATCTGTTAGGGCCAGTTTAATTCTAGTGTCACTCAAGTCTTCTCTTTCCTTGGTGATCTTCTGTCTAATTTTTCTGTCCATGATTGAAAGATGGGATGTTGAGCTCCCCAACTATTGTGGTTTTTGTTTTGTTTTGTTTTGTTTTATTTTGTTTGAGACAGAGTCTCACTCTGTTGCCCAGGCTGGAATGCCGTGGTGCAATCATGGCTCACTGCAGCCTCAACCTCCCAAGCTCAAGTGATCCTCCCACCTCAGCCTCCTGAGTATCTGGGATTATAGGTGTGCCCTACCATAACCAGTTACTTTGTTGTATTTTTGTAGAGACAGGGTTTTGCCATGTTAGCCAGGTTCGTCTCAGACTCCTGGACTCAAGAGGTGCGCCTGCGTCAGCTTCCCAAAGTGCTGGGATAACAGGCATGAGCCATTGTGCCTGGCCTATTATTGTTAAATTGTCCATTTCTCCCTTCAATTCTGTCAGATTTTGCTTCATATATTTTGGAGCGCTGTTGTTTTGTTTGTTTATAATTGTTATGTCTTGATGAATTGACTGTTTTATGAGTATATAATGTTCTCCTTTTTCCTTGTCTCTTGTAACAGTTTTTAATTTAAACTCTATTTTGTATGATACTCACGTAGGCACTCCAGCTTTCTTTTGATTATTGCTCGCACAGAATATTTTTCTATCCTCTTACTTGCAGCTTATTTGTGTCTTTATTTTAGACAGGGTCTCACTCAGTCACCCAGGCTGGAGTGCAGTGCTGCAGTCATAGCTCACTGTAACTTTGGACTCCTGGGCTGATGGGATTGTCCCACCTCAGCCTCCCAAGTAGCTGGGACTACAGGTGAGCACCGTCATGCCTAACTAATTTTTTTTTTTTTTTTTTTTTTTTTTTTTTCAAATATTTTTTTTTTTTTTTTTTTTTTTTTTTTTTTGAGACAGAGTCTCGCTCTGCCACTCAGGCTGGAGTACAGTGGCAGGATCTCGGCTCACTGCATCCTCCGCCTCCCAGGCTAAGCAGTTCTCTGCCTCAGCCTCCTGAGTAGCTGGGACTATAGATGTGCGCCACCACGCCTGGCTAATTTTTGTATTTTTAGTAGAGATGGGGTTTCACTATATTGGCCAGGCTGGTCTCGATCTACCTGCCTTGGCCTCCCAAAGTGCTGAGATTACAGGTGTGAGCCACTGTGCCCAGCCTATGCCTATTTTTTTTTTTTGCACTCCAGCAAGTGGAAAATTTTTTAAATACTATTTGTGTCTTTAAATCTAAAGAGAGCCTCTTGTAGACAGCATACAGTGGATACTTAAAAAAAAATTATTCTGACAATTTCTGCCTTTTAATTAGAGAATTTTACTCATTTACATTTAATGTCATTACTTCTAATTTGATTTCTTTTTCTTTTTTTTTTTTTTTTCTTTGAGATGGAGTCTCACTCTGTCACCCAGGCTGGAATACAGCAGTGGTGTGATCTCTGCTTACTGCATCCTCCACTTCCTAGGTTCAAGTGATTCTCATGCCTCAGCCACCCAAGTTGCTGGGATTACAGGTGTGCGCCACCATGCCTGGCTAATATTTGTAATTTTTGTAGAGATGGGGTTTTACCATGTTGACCAGGCTGGTCTTGAACTCCCGACCTCAAGTGATCTGCCCAACTGCACCTCCCAAAGTGCTGGGATTATAGACATGAGCCACCATGCCCGCCTTGTTTTCTATATGTCATATCTTTTTTGTCCCTCAATTCCTCTCTTACTGCTTTCTTGTCTGTTAAATAGATGTTTTCTGGTTTTATTTTGAAACGAAGTCTTGCTCTGTTGCCCAGGCTGGAGTGCAGTGGCATGACTGTGGCTCACTGCAGTCTTGACCTCCTTAGCTCAAGTGATTGTCCTGCCTTAGCCTCCTGAGTAACTGAGACTACAGGCCATGCCCAGCTAATTGTTTTAAATTTGTTTTTGAGACAGGGTCTTGCTATGTTGCCCAGGCTAGTCTTGAACTCATGGCCTCAAGTGATCTTCCTACCTCATGCTCCCAAAGTATTGGGATTATAGGCATGAGCCACTGTGCCCAGCTCAAGTGTACCATTTTATTTCTCTCTCTCTTTTTTTTAAACATACTAACACCAACCGGAATCTCTTGGGTGTTTTGCTCTACTCTTTTGAGTTATTTTCTGAATTGTTATCCTTCTTCCACCTAGTTCAACCCCTCAGAATCACCAAACTTAAGGATATTAATGCTGGATCTTTTTGTAAAGACAGGAACCTTTCCGTAATGTGAATAACGACTCCCTGCTATGTTTGTCATAGTCTGAAATCAGATTGTCAAAGTTGTATTTTCTAGGAGTGTGGTTCCTGTTTTAATGTAGTACACGTCAGATTAAAGATAAGCCAGAGATAGCCATTCAGGAGAGAACTGCCAGAAACAAAGCACTTCCTAGTGGAAGGGCAGTGGGTTTGGGTATGTACAGTGCTATGATGTTTCTTTTTCAGCTCATTCTTGGAATCCCAGAACAGGCCTTAAGTCTTCTCCACATGGCCATTGAGCCCATCTTGGCTGACGGGGCTATCCTGGACAAAGGCCGTGCCATGTTCTTAGTGGCCAAGTGCCAGGTGGCGTCAGCAGCTTCCTATGATCAGCCGAAGAAAGCAGAAGGTAGGCAGCTGTACAAAGATCATAAGGCAATGCTATTCCAGAAAGCTTTAAAAGTTTAGGACCCAGAAGAAGAAAAGACATTAAATTTAGGACAGTATTTAAGTTCTGAGTGTTCACAAATATATATTAAAATTTCATGCAGCATTTAAAGTGCTTTCACATGCATGCTTGGCAGGAAGATTGAGGACAAGTGAATGATTATATTAACCCTGTAGAGCCAAGTACCAGGCTAGAAGTTAGGACTTTAAGACTTTTTTTTTTTTTTTTTTTTTTGAGACAGAATCTCACTCTGTCACTCAGGCTGGAATGTAGTGGTATGATCTCAGCTCACTGCAACCTCCGCCTCCCGAGTTCAAGCAGTTCTCCTGACTCAACCTCCTGAGTATTATAGGATTATAGGCACCTGCCACCATGCCCAGCTAATTTTTGTATTTCTAGCAGAGATGAGTTTTCACCATGTTGCTCAGGCTGGTCTTGAACTCCTGACATCAGGTGATCCACCCACCTTGGCCTCCCAAAGTACTGGGATTACAGGCATGAGCCACCACACCCGGCCTTAAAGACCTTTTTGAAAACCTCACCCTAATGGTTTGTTTTTTCTTTCTCAAAGAATAGAGAATATAAAAGCATCTTCTGGTACATGTTGAACAAATAAAACTAAATATCAAAGCTTTGAAAACTAACTGGAACGTTGAGTTAAATGTGTGTTATTTTCTCCGCTTTCCATCAGCTCTGGAGGCTGCCATTGAGAACCTCAATGAAGCCAAGAACTACTTTGCAAAGGTTGACTGCAAAGAGCGAATAAGGGACGTCCTTTACTTCCAGGCCAGACTCTACCACAGCCTGGGGAAGACCCAGGAGAGGAACCGGTGTGCGATGCTCTTCCGGCAGCTGCATCAGGAGCTGCCTGCTCATGGGGTACCCTTGATAAACCATCTCTAGAGAGGGCATCCCTGCTGGGCTGCTGTGCAGAGTATAAGATTTTGGACTTGTTCATGTCCCCTCACTCCCGATAAATGATGTATTTTATCATGTCAATAAACTGCGTTCTGATTAGTTTGTCTTACTCTGTTGCTAGTAACTATGTATTTGTTTTATTCCCCTTTTCTTCCCTTTTGGTAGCAAAGGATGCCAACTTTTTGTTAATTAACAGGTATTTTGCCAGCAAGTTAGTGCAAGCATCTCAGATTATGTTCCCTCTGGGCAAAATTGCCAATATCTTTATTAGAAATTGTATACACTCCATCATTATGTAAATTCCTTTAGCACATATTCTCAGATAAGAGCTTCTTAGAATTGATAGATCTCCCCAGGGTGGTCAGTGCAGGTATTATGAGGCTTGGACTTTCTTCTGAGGCCTCCCTGCTTTGTTGGACTGAACCAGGGCTTGCGGTGCCCATGGGTGCTCACGAGGACTTGTTGGTTCTTGAGATTAAGAAGGAAAAGATTTTTTCATGGTTTTTGGACCAATGACCAGAAACATTTTTCAGTCCCTTTCTAGGTGTTGGCTCTCTTATATACTCTACATGGATAAGTTTTTCTTTTACTTTATATATTTAACCCTATAAAGGAGGGATAATGAAAAATTAAGTCCAGGAATTTATCAAGAGTAAGGTGATCATAAATTAAGGAAGAGTCCAAAGCTCAGAGGTGTGAGATGCTATCACCAAATATACAGTGTATTACAATTTACATTTCTTAACCCTGCAGTTAAGCAGAAGCCAGTTAACGGCTTATTCTGTTTATGAATTTCTTATCCTTGAGTGTTCACAGAAAAATGCCATTGTTTCAAGTCCAAAGCAGCAGCTGTACCCAAATATTGTTATGGTTTTTTTTTTCCAAGATGGATACTTGCTCTGCTGCCCAGGCTGGAATGCAGTGGCATGATTTTGGCTCACTGCAACCTCCACCTCCTGTGTCTAAGGGATTCTCCTGCCTCCACCTCCCAAGTAGCTGGGACTACAGGCGTGCACCACCATGCATGCCTGGCTAATTTTTGCATTTTTGATAGAGATGGGGTTTTACCATGTTGACCGAGTTGGTCTCAATCTCCTGACCTCAGATACCTGCCTTGGCCTCCCAAAGTGCTGGAATTACAGGCGTGAACCACTGCACCCAGCCCAAATAGTCTTGATAAAGCGACAGGGATCCAACTAAATTTTGCAGCTCCTGTTATTGGTTCTTTGTTAAATATAAACTTTCTGATGGGAAGTAATTTATTTCCAGAGCTCTTTGAAGCAGTGTAAAACAGTTGTATCCATTAGGGTACATTTGCTGGCCAGGTACATTTACTGGCCAAAGACAGCTGCTCTGGAAACAGAAGACTTGGTGGAGAGATGGAGATTAATTGGTATGTTGATTGAAAATCTTTCCTTTGATAATTCATTTGAAAGGCTATATATACAGATGGTAAACACTGAGTAACATTCAAGGCTATGTAGTAAAAAGGAATTTTTCCACCTGTAATCCTAGCACTTTCGGTGGCCAAGGTGGGTGGCTCACCTGAGGTTAGAAGTTCAAGACCAGCCTGGCCAACATGGTAAAACCACATCTCTACTAAAAATACAAAAATTAGCTGGGCAGGGTGGCAGGTGCCTGTAATCCCAGCTACTTGGGAGGCTGAGGCAGGAGAATCGCTTGTACCTAGGAGGCGGAGGTTGCAGTGAGCTGAGATTGGGCCATTGCATTCCAGCAT
>NW_016107484.1:220532-222807 GCF_001604975.1 Cebus imitator | reverse complement strand
AAAAAAAAAAAAAAAAAAAAAGTAATACTTCCCCGTAGGAAGTAACTGCTATCAGTTCCTTTTTATTCTTTCAAATATATTTTTTCATCTGATGTCATTTTTTAATCAACGTATTGAAAGCAAGAGCCTTAAAGTTTAAGAAGTGGCCTTAGCTACTCTGCCCATCAGAAGGTTGAAGAAATGGGATCAGGTTGTTCAGGTGACCCCACAGATATCAACATGAAAGCTTGACGTCATCACACCTGACTAGGACCAGCTATGCAACTCCTGGGGTGCACCCCATCTTTACTAAAAATACAAAATTAGCCAGGTGTGGTGGTGCATGCTTGTAATCCCAGGTACTTGGGAGGCTGAGGCAGAAGAATTGCTTGAACCTGGGAGGTAGGTGGAGGTTGCAGTGACCCGAGGTTGTGCCACTGCACTCCAGCCTGGGCAACAGAGTGAGACTCCATCTCAAAAAAAAAAAAAAGGTAACAGAAGATAGGGCAGAGGAAGCAATCAGATACATATTTATCTCTGGTGAGTAGAGGGATGACTTTGCGTTCTGTCCCATGTCCCCTGCACCTGTGAAGATAAGCTATCAATTTACATTGCCTCGGAGAACTTCAACAGAACTGCTTTAGGGTCAAGATCTTGGAGCCTACCAGGAATTTTCTTGTGGGCAAAATGTGAGGGAGGTGTGAAGCTTTTCTTTCTTTCTTCTTTAAAGACGGGGTTTCACCATATTGGTCAGGCTAGTCTTGAACTCCTGACGTCAGGTGATCCAACCACCTCAGCCTCCCAAAGTGCTAGGATTACAGGCGTGAGCCACCACGCCCGGCGAAGCTTTTCATCTTTGTAGCCACCTTAGAAACCAAAATGAGAGGCAGGTTTGCATGACCCAGTTTCCAGCTCAACTTTTCCCTTTGGCTTAATGAGTTTGGGATCCCAAGATTTCTTTCCTTTCACAGTACCTTGGTGTGATGAATGCTGCTGTCTGCATTTGGGTGTTCAAGGTTGGGGAGGTGGAACATTCCAGTGAGCAACATGAGCGGCACATGGCTCAGAAAGGAAGGATGAAGCCTCCGCAGGAGAGAACAGTGCCATCCTGGGGCTGAGGTAATTTTAAACCCTTACTTTCAGCCCCTCCCTTGTATACTGCTCAAGTTTTCTGTAAAAATAAGATTCAGATGCTTTGTTTACTTATTTTCTTGGCAATCTGTTGTCAGGACAACAAGATCTGTTTGCCTAGAATAGTACTTTCTGGTGTTCCTGGAGGAGAAAATCCAAAAAACAACAAATCCTTATTTTCATATTTCTAAGAAGAAAATGGTTTCCTTAAGTGAGATGATTCTTATAAGAATTGCAACTGTGAGACTAGGTGCCGTGGCTCAAGCCTGTAATCTCAGCACTTTGGGAGGCCGAGGCGGCGGATCAACTGAGGTCAGGAGTTCAAGACCAGCTTGGCCAACATGGGGAAACCCCATTTCTCCTAAAAATACAAAAAATTAGCTGGGTATGGTGGTGCCTGCCTGTAATCTCAACTACTTGGGAGGCTGAGGCAGGAGAATCGCTTGAACTCGGGAGGTGGCAGTTGCAGTGAGGCGAGATAGCACCATTCCACTCCAGCCTGGACAAGAGCGAAACTCCATCTCAAGAAAAAAAAAAAAAAATGCAACTGTGATGTTTCTACCTTGTTCTAATTCACTTTAATAATAAAGGCATGCACATTGATGGGGGTTTTAGCTCTGTGCAAAGTTAGCATCACTGAGGACTTTTGTACCAAGCACAGGGCTAGTATCTTTACATGCATACATCATTACATTTAAACCTCATGGGAAACCTGTGAGCTAGATACTATTATTATCCCCATTTGACAGCTGATGAAACCAAATTGGGAGAGATCAAGTCATTTGCACAGCTGGTAACTAGTGAAACTGGGATTTGAACCAAATCTGTCTGACTTCAGGGTCTTTGCTTTCACCAACAATGCAGAGCGTATACAAATGTTTCAGATATGGTACCTGCCTAGATGCCAGAAAGAACATATAGGTCGATTTGGCAAGTCAAAATACAAGAGTGAAAAAGGAAGGAATAAAGAAGGAAGGAACGTGGCTGTGCATCACATAAATGGTACAGCCCTTGCTTTAAGACATCAGAGAGAGGAGAGGGCAGGGAGGGCCTGGCTCACAGCATTTCAGGAAACTGTATCAGGAAGAAGCAGCTCTTGAGCTAGGGTTTGGATTTGTAGGGACACTTCCTAACCTTTCTTACTTAATTTTTTTTTTTTTTTTTT
>NW_016107484.1:207874-220484 GCF_001604975.1 Cebus imitator | reverse complement strand
CCTCCTGGGTTCAGGCAATTCTCCTGCCTCAACCTCCTGAGTAGCTGGGATTACAGGCATGCACCACCATGCCCAGCTAATTTTTTGTATTTTTAGTAGAGACGGGGTTTCACTATGTTGACCAGGATGGTCTCGATCTCTTGACCTCGTGATCCTCCCGCTTCGGCCTCCCAAAGTGCTGGGATTACAGGCTTGAGCCACCGCGCCTGGCTCTTACTTAATTTTACACAGCTGTGTATAAAATTAAATGTTAAAAAAAATTTTTTTTTAAGTTTTTAAAAAACTTTTAAGTTTACACAGCTGTATGTGTATGTACGTTTCTGCCTTTGTGAGCTACAGTGTCCTACTAAAACACAGGCAGTTTAGTAACATGATGTAAACGTACAGAACTGTTTGACGAGTAGCAGGAAAAGACATCCAGTAACAGGAAAGGACACGCAAACCCACGCTGGTCACCTTAGTAAAGCAGCGTTGCCAAACTATTTATTGCTCATGGGCCAAATCTGTCATGCCACCTGTTTTTTATGGCCTGCTAAGAATAGTTTTTACATTTTTCTTTTTGTCAAGATGGGTCTTCCTATGTCGTACAGGCTGGTCTTGAACTTATAGGCTCAAGTGATCATCCCATCTTGGCCTCCCAAAATGCTAAGATTGTAATCACACATGCAGGGGTGAGCCACCACACCTGGCCTTTCACATTTTTCAACGGTTAAAAACCCAAACCGTAATATTTTGTGACTTATAAATATTTTATGAAATTCAGCTTTCAGTGTCTGTAAATAAAGTTTTATTGAAACACTGCCACATGCATTCATTTACTCTTTCCTGTGGCTGCTAGGATGGCAGGGTTGAGTAGCCACATTGGAGGGCCTATCGCTTGCAAAGCCTGAAATATTTACTATCTGGCCCTTTACAAAGTCTGTTGACCCCTGCCTTACCGTCATAAATGCCCCAGATAATCTCCACCAGCTCTGATACATATTTGGGGAGGTGGGGAGGGGAAAATACAATAATATAGAAAAGTACAGGACTCTGCATCCCTCATTCAGAACTGACTGCTGCTAACAGTTTGCCATTTGCCTCACAGCCATTTATTAGTACTAAAAGGGATAAAACTTGACAACATGCCTTATGCTCCCTCTCCTGTTCTGTGCCTACTTTCTTCTTGTGGCAGACTGTCATGAACTTAATGTATATTCTTCCCTTTGACTTTAAAAAAACTTGTATGTAAGCATGTGTCCATGAACAGTATCTACTGTGTGGGACTGTAAGATACACATAAATTGTGCATCATGCTGTATTCTGCAACTTCCTCTTTTACTCAACATTATGTTTTTGGGATTTCCTTATGTTAGCACAGATCTAATGCACCACTTTTATTTTTTGTTATTATTGTTATTTTTTGAGATGGAGTTTGCTCCTGTTGCCCAGGCTGGAGTGCAATGGTGCGATCTTGCCTTACTGCAATCTCTGCCTCCTGGGTTCAAGTGATTCTCCTGCCTTAGCCTTGAACTCCCAATCTCAGGTGATCCACTTGCCTTGGCCTCCTAAAGTGCTGGGATTACAGGCGTGAGCCACTGCACCTGGTTGTTATTATATTATTATTTTTTAATTAAAAAATTTTTTTAAAAAATATTTTGAGATGGAGTTTCACTCTTGTTGCCCAGGCTGGAGTGCAATGATGAGATTTCAGCTCACCGCAACCTCTGCATCCTGGGTTTAAGCAATTCTCCTGCCACAGCCTCCTGAGTAGCTGGGATTACAGGCTGGTGCCACCATGGCCCGCTAATTTTTTGTATTTTTAGTAGAGATGGGGTTTCTCCATGTTGGTCAGGCTGGTTTTGAACTCCCGACCTCAGGTGATTGGCCTGCCTTGGCCTCCCAAAGTGTTGGGATTACAGGCATGAGCCACCACACCCAGCATAATGCACCCCTTTTAACTATTAGATGGTATTCCGTCAAACAACTGAAATGAGTTTCATTTATCCATTCCTTAGACGAACATATAGGAAGTTGTTCCCAGGTGTGTTTTTTTTGTTTTGTTTTGTTTTGTTTTGTTTTTTTTTTTGAGACAGTCTTGGTCTGTCGCCCAGGCTAGAGTGTAATGGTGCGATCTCTCCGCCTCTGGGTTAGCGATTCTCGTGCCTCAGCTTCTGGAGTAGCTGGGATTACAGGCAACCGCCACCACACTGGGCTAATTTTTTTTTTTTTTTTGAGACAGAGTCTCTTCAGGCACCAGGCTGGGGTGCAGTGGCACAATCTCGGCTCACTGCAACCTCTGCCTCCTGTGCTCAAGCAATTCTCCTGCCTCACCCTCCGGAGTAGCTGGGACTACAGGCGCGCGCCACCACACCCAGCTAATTTTTGTATTTTTAGTAGAGACGGGGTTTCACCATGTTGGCCAGGATGGTCTGGATCTCTTGACCTCGTGATCCACCCGCTCCGGCCTCCTAAAGTGCTGGGATTACAGGCGTGAGCCACCGGTACTGGCTAATTTTTGTATTTTTGATAGAGATGGGGCTTCACCATGCTGGCCAGGCTAGTCTTCAACTCCTGGCCTCAAGTGATCTGCCTTCCTAGGCCTCCCAAAGTGCTGGGGTTACAGGTGTGAGCCACTGCGCCCGGCCTCAGGCTTTTACCATTTACAACAAATGTATGTATGTTGAGTAACATCAGAAGAGGTGGATGACCAAGTGCGTTGGCTGTAATCCCAGTATTTTGGGAGGCAGAGGCAGGAGGATCCCCTGAGCCCAGGAATTCAAGATCAGCCTAGGCAACATAGGGAGAACGCTGTTCTCTACAAAAAATAGAAAAAATTAGCCGGGTGTGGTGGCATGTGCCTGTAGTCCCAGCTACTAAGGAGGCTGAGGCTAGAGGATCACCTGAGCCTGGGGAGGTCGAGGTGGCAGCGAGCCGTGATCCTGCCACTGCACTCCAGCCTGGGCAACACAGAGAGAGCCTGTCTCCAAAAAAAGGGATTGGGGTGAGGGTAGGGGTGGGGGTGAGGGTGGCGGTGGGAGTGGGGGTAGGAGTGGAAGTGATCTTTTCATTGGCTCACTGCATGTGAGTGACCCTACAGCCTAGAAATACCAGAGTGGCTCATTGAAACGGGCTGGAAATCCACCCAGTTGACCAAAGGGCTTTGAAACTTTTATTGATTTGGAGGCTGACTCTCCTCTGAACTCAATTCCCTTTTGGCCGTTTGGCAGGGTCAACGAGACATTCCCTGGGTCGTTCCACGCGGCAGGAATTCAGGGAGCTCTCTAGGTCTTCGTTTCCCCTCTCCCCCGCACAGTGCTGTTATCCAGCGGGGGGACCCAACGCACACTTAAGGCTCCAGCAAAGTAGGTGCCAAAAAGGGGAGAATGGGAAGAATATGCTGTATCTCACAAAAAGCATCCAAGTAGTCGACTGGAAAAGCCAGAACTTCAATGGTGCATCCAGGTGGGCTGGGGATGGGAGAGGAACGCTTTCCTCCAGCCCTTAGGGCCGGCCCTGAGCAAGTGGTCAGTCGGGGAGGTGGCTGCCGAAAGGGGCTCCCCCGAGTCGGTGGTGGCCCGAAAATTAGGCCGCATCCACCGCCCGGCGCCTAGCGCAGGGGCAGCAGCCGGGTCGCGAGGGGGTGCTCCGGGTGTTCCCGCTGGCTTGGGGAACTTTCCTAGGATCGGCCTGGCGGCGCCCTGCAATCCCCGCATTTGGCTAAACAAAGCGAGCGCTGCCGGAGCGGCCCGCCCGAGGGCGCCGCGGGAAGAACCTGGGCAGGTGCGCGCCGCTGGCGAGCGAGGACAAAGTTGCGGCGCCCCCTCCCGCACTCTGCGCCCCGCCAGGCTCTCCCCGCCGCCGCCTCCGATCCTCGCGGCCGGGCCTCCCTTCCCCCGCTCTTCGCCTCCTTCTTTCTTCTCCCTGCCCGCCGCCTCGCCACTACTTTAGTCTTCGCAGGCTCTCGCCACCCCACTCCTCCCCGTCACGGGGTCGAGCGGGCGAGGGCGCGCAGGGGGCGGTGCGCAGCGGGCGCGGGCGGTTCCGCGCTCGGGTTTCCCGCGGCCGTGGCCAATCCCCGCGCTGCCCGGGGCGGCGTCGCGCCCCAGCCGAGCCGGGCGGCTCCTCCCGCCCCCGCCCCCCGCGCGCCCGCCACCCGGGCAGAGGAGAGGAGCGCGCGGCCGCGCAGAGCAAGCTGAGCGGAGCGGAGCCGAGCCGAGCCGAGCCGGGGGCGCAGAGGGCGGGAGGCAGCGGCGGCGCGGAGCCCAGGTGAGCTGGCGGTAGTCGGGCCCAGGGCTGGGGACGCAGCCGCCGCGGCGCCGGGCGCCGGCTCCTTTTCCCTCTCAAGGCGGGGGACCGCCTTCTGCATGACACACAAAGCCCCGAAGCTGGCCTGGGGCTCCTAACGCCGAGGGACCCCACGTGCGCCACCCCACGCCCCGCCACGTGGAGGGACACGGTCCCCGACACCCCTTCCCCCGCGTCCTCAGGGCGCTCTGGGCCTCGGGATGGACTCCTCAGCTGGGCCGCGCCCTGTCCGGGTGGCAGGGGCGGTCCTGGAGTTTGGAACCGCTGCCACTGGGGGCCGGGGCCGTCAGGGTTCGTGGAGGCGGCCGAGGCCCATCCCCTCGCGTTTGACAGGTGGGGAAACCTGGAGCGCTCCCGGGAAGAGAGGACCAGCGGACTTCGGGCACCCCCACGCCGCAGCCTGCCTATCTCGGGGCAAACCCAGGCCCTAGTGGCTTGGACACCAGGAGGCAGGACCCTAGGCCAGCAGTTGCGGGGACCTAGGGGACCTTTGGCTGTCTTCCGTCTGCCCTTTAACCACCCCCACCGCACCTCCTTTCTCAGCCGGAGCCTCACAGACTTGGTCCTTCTGACCTAAATTCACCTCGGGGCTGCAGTATGCTGTGAATGCAGAGAGGTGTCCGCCTGACTCTCAGGGACGCTGGACCCAGCCCCTCTCAGCATTGGGGCTCGTTGCCTGGGGTGCCACCCCACCCAGCCTTGAGCTTTTCCTGGCTTTCCCCCAGCCCCTGCACTGCCAAGTTGAGGAAGTGGGGTGCTTCCACAGCTCTGCCAGCCTGCACCCCGGCCGCTCTCACTTGGTGCCCCTCCTATCTCCCTCAGAAGGTTGAGGGGGAGGGATGGAGCTTTGGGGAGGGCATCTCAGTGCCATCAGCAAGAGAGGGGTACCTGGCCTCCACATGGGACCTGCAGTGTCCATCTTCCTAAAGGCAACTTTTACCTTCCCCAGCCTGGTATTGGGAGTCCCCACGCAGGGGACAGAAACTTCAGGTGCCCTAGAGCTGTGCTGCCGTTAACCACTCCCCTCCCCTAGCTCTGCCTCCAGAGGAGAGAGAAGAGGATGGCTTTATGTCCCCATAAGCTCCTTTGTTCCTCGGAGGAGGCGGGGGCTGCAGTAAGGGGAGGGCTTTGGGGGAGTCAGCCGCCCTCTTCCCTAATCACCCCACAAAAACGTGCAGTTTCAGAATAAATAGTGTGCAGGACACGCAAATACAGCTTTAGGGTGAGCCCCAGATCCCCTTCCAGACTGCGGCTCGTATACCGTTCCTGTGGAGGAAGCAGGCATTGTGATGAGGACGCGAAACACATTTTTGTAATGAAGAGTAACACCCATAATTTGATGAGCCCCTAACTTGGATAATAATAACACTTACTTGTTTTTTATTTATTGAGAGTGAGTCTCGCTCTGTTGCCCAGGCTGGAGTGTAGCGGCATGATCTCGGCTCCCGGGTTCAAGCGATTCTCGTGCCTCAGCCTTCCCAGTAGCTGGGACTACAGGCACCCGCCACCACGCCTGGCTAATTTTTGTATTTTTAATAGAGACAGGGTTTCTCCACGTTGGCCAGGCTGGTTTTGAACTTCTGACCTCAAGCGATCCACTTACCTCAGCCTCCCAAAGTGCTGGGATTATAGGCATGAGCCACCTGCCAGCCCTAGACAATAGTAATAACAATGTTAACAACTAACATCTATTGAGTTCTTGCTGTGTGCCAGATTCTGTACTGTGTTACGTGCATTATCTCATTTAATGCCTACCAAATCCTACAAAGCAGGGAATTTTAGCCCTATTGTAGAGATTAGGAGATTGAGGTTTAGAGAAATCCTGCAGTGTTGCTAGGATTTAGCCCCATTTTATGGAAGGGCTCAGAGAAGTTGAGCAACTTGCCCAGGGTCACACAGCCAATGCAGGCATGTTAGGCCTTAGAACCTTTGTGCTTTGCCACCTGTTCTAGAGCAGAGGCCCTTGCAAGGCTGCCCTCAGCTACTTGAGGAGCCCAGGTGCTTGTTTGGTTTTCTCACTAAATCACTGTTTGCCGATGCAGCTCTATGCAGGGTCTGTAGTACCGCCCGTCCTGAGACTTGCCTAGTGGGCTGGCAAATATAGTCACTAATAACCACGCACTAGTTCTCATCTGGGGGTGGCCCCACCCTCCTGACAAGGATTTGGAAAAGTGTGTTTGGTTGTCAAAATGATGCTAAGTCCGTCACTGTGAATGCATAAACTCTTAAAAAAAAAAATGATGCTAAGCACTCTTGGCTTTTAGTGGGCAGGACCCAGGGATGCCTGCTAAAGTGTCCAGGGCCACGACGTAAAGCATCACCCTGCTCAAATGCCAGTAGCGCCACTGCTGAAGAAAAACATAAGAAATGAGTGCTGTTGCAATGGTAGGAGCAGAGGGCATTGAGGGTTCTGGAGAAATCTCAGGCTGGTGTGAATCTGGAGGCTCCCTGAAGGAGGTGTCATTTGTGCAGAGCCTTTAAGGATGGGCCAGAAATCAGAGATTGGGTGGGAGTAGGAGGGGAAGGGCATAGGGCGGAATGACCTAGCAGAGGGAACTTTGTACAGTAGAAGGGGGTTTCCTCTTTGAGAACCTCATCCTAGATGGAAGATGAGTGGCCAGACACCACTCTCAGGGGAAAGGACCGGGCCAAGTGGGGTAGGCCAAGCATGTTTTGAAGGCATTTTGGCCCCAATTTTTTTTTTTTTTTTTTTTTTTGAGATGGAGTTTCACTCTTGTTAACCAGGCTAGAGTGCAATGGCGCGATCTCGGCTCACTGCAACCTCCACCTCCTGAGTTCAAGCAATTCTTCTGCCTCAGCCTCCTGAGTAGCTGGGATTACAAGCATGCGCCACCATGCCCAGCTAATTTTTTGTATTTTTAGTAGAGACGGGGTTTCACTATTTGACCAGGATGGTCTCTATCTCTTGACCTCGTGATCCACCTGCCTCTGCCTCCCAAAGTGCTGGGATTATAGGCTGGCCCAAATTTTAACATGGGCCACAGAATCACCATTATTCTATCAACTCATTGTATGGAAGGGCTCAGAGAGGCTGAGTAATTTGCAGAGGGTCACCTGTGACCTTCCCTCCCCAGCATGCTTTCTTCTTGTTGTTATGGCAAACGTTTCATTTCCTGATCCTGGGGATTTGGGGCAAATGATATTTCAGATTTTCCTTTAAATCAGAGCATCTTATATTGCTTTTCGTTTGTTTTGTTTTTTTGAGATGGATTTTCGCTCTTGTGTCCCAAGCTGGAGTACAATGGCACGATCTTGGCTCACTGCAACCTCCACCTCCCAGGTTCAAGAGATTCTTCTGCCTCAGCCTCCAGAGCAGCTGGGGTTACAGGCGCATGCTACCACGCCTGGCTAATTTTTTTGTATTTTTAGTAGACACACGGTTTCACCATGTTGGCCAGGCTGGTCTCGAACTCCTGACCTCAGGTGATCCTCCTGCCTCAGCCTCAACCCAAAGAGGCTGAGGCAGGCAGATCACCTGAGGTCAGGAGTTCGAGACCAGCCTGGCCAACATGGTGAAACCTCATCTCTACTAAAAATAGAAAAATTAGCCAGGTGTGATGGGACATGCCTGTAATTCCAGCTACTTGGGAGATTGAGGCAGGAGAATCGCTTGAACTGGGGAGGCAGAGGTTGCAGTGAGCCAAGATCATGCCACTGAACTCCAGCCTGGGTGAGAGTGAGACTCTGCCTTAAAAAAAAAAAAAAAAAAAGGAGGAGGGGAAGCCAAGGAAGGCCTGAGAACTCCAGAAGAGAAGGTACATCAGGAAAGGATACAGACCCCAGAGGACCTTGAGCCTTGATTTTCTCATCTATGAAATGGAGCCTCCCACATCTACCTAGAGGGTGGCTATAGAGTTGATCTTCTATATGGAAGCCCCCAGTACACAACTCAGCTCAAGGTAATTGTTCCCAAAAGATCACATCCTCCCTTCCTCTCTGCACTCTGCCTCCCCTGTCTGAAACACGGGGGGAAAGGAGGGGCGTGGGGTGGGGGAGTTGGGTTCAGGAGCTGATCTTCGCTGGGCTTCCTCTCATGCCAGCTTTCCATTTCTGCTTTCTTGGCGGGTATTCCTGGAAAAGCTATCAGGACAGACTGGGCTGCCTCCACTCATGGCCACAGGGCCATGGCACTGTCTGTCTGGTTAGGTTTTCTCTACTTTGTGGATTTATTCACTTGGAAAAAAAGTCTCACAAAATATATACTAATAAAATCACATGGGGACCTGCATTTAACAAATCATGGCTGGGTGTAGTGGCTGACAACTGTAATCTCAACACCTTTGGATGCCAAGGCAGGAGGATCACTTGAGCCCAAGAGTTCAAGACTAGCCTAGACCTTGTCTCTACAAAAAAATTTAAAAATATGAGCCAGGCGTGGTGGTGCAGGCCTGTAGTCCCAGCTACTTGGGGGCTGAGGCAGGAGGATCTCTTGAGCCTGGGAGGTTGAGGCTGCAGTAAGCCATGATGGCACTACTGCATTTCAGCCTGGGCAACCCCATCTGAAAAACAAAACCAAAACAAACAAATAACCATCATAGCTGAAAAGAATGGAACTGAATAAAATCTAGACTGTCCCTGAAAAATCACACTTGTAATGAAATGACCATGACTTGATCCAGGAGACAATGGGTTTGTTTTATTTTGAGACGGAGTTTCGCTCTTGTTTCCCAGGCTGGAGTGCAGTCACACTGATCTTGGCTCACTGCAGCCTCCACCTCTGGGGTCCCAGCGATTCTCCTGCCTCAGCCCCTGGAGCAGCTGGGATTACAGGTGTGCGCTACCACGCCTGGCTAATTTTTGTAATTTTAGTAGAGACGGGGTTTCACCATGTTGGCTAGGGTGGTCTCGAACTCCTGACCTCAAGTGATCCACCCACCTGGGCCTCCCAAAGTGCTGGGATTACAGGCATGAGTCACGGTGCCTGGCTGTGGCTCCTTATCCTGGCAAATTATGCTCATTTTCTGATGGAGTGGAGTCCACCTTCCCTGGGAGGTTATGGGATGGAAAGCATTTCCGAATAGTTTTTCGGTCTGAAAAATAAGATTTGGCATTACTATTTGTTTTCTACCCTGATTGGACCCCTTCCTCAACAAAACCAAAATAATAACAACAAAAAAGCCATCTTTAAAATGGTGTGTATTCTGTTAGGTATTGGAGGGAAGACCCCTGGCTCCTGCTTTCCCTATCGGGGATGTTACTGATCAAAATGGGAAAGGGATGATTTTAGCTGCCCATGTTTTCAGTTTCTGTGTGTTTGTCATATTGCCACTGAATTTCTTTTTTCAATTATGAAACATTTTAAGCATAGGGAAAAGCCAAAGTTTTGTTTTGCTTTGTTTTTTTGAACTGGCTCGCTTTTTGGAAAGCTGGAAGGAGGCCCGGGAGGTGACGGAAACGGGGCAGAGCGGGGTGCCCTGGCTCTGTAGCCTCAACCCTTCACCCAGCCCACTCTTTTGGTTGGGCAGGGGCACTGGTGACAAGCTGTGCCCTGGGAACTGAGAAATACTGGGGTTTGGTTCCTGTCCCCCGAGAAGCTCCCAGGTGAGTGGCCTTTTGGAAAAGATGAACAATTCTGGCATCGTTTCCCTTTTGAAAAGGAACGAAAGAAAATGAGAAGATTCTGTTGTGCCCCCACCCCCACCCCACCCCACCCCACCCCATCCTGAAAGCTGCTGAGAAACTATTTTTATGTTGCCTCTTTTTATCCTGGTGGCTTCTGTAAATAGTTGAGAGACGGCAGTTGCCGAGATAAAAATGCTAATCCCAACCTGGAAAAGAGAGAGGGACAGTGGTCCTCAGAGGAGAGGTGGGTGGGAGTCAGCAGGGAGGCCACGGTGGTGCCCCTCTGCCCGTGCTTATGCATGAGGCAGGAACCCAGTGGGTGGGGAAGGAGGCCTGTGGGTGGTGCCTGAGAGAAGCGTCTGTTAGAGAAGTTTAAATGGGGAACTAGTGTTTTGCGGGGGCCAGGGTGCAGGGGGAGAGCACATTCCCTTTTCTGTTTTTGAAATGTGCTTTGGGGCATTGCCTTCAAGGCTTCTGGCAGAGAAATATTTCATTTAGGTTCATCCCAGACAGTGCTGCCCTCTGGGTCCAGGCGTGGGGACAGGTGGCCCCTCAGAGCTGTAGAGCTGGCTCCCTGCGCTCTTCTTGTCCCTCACCTGAGGAGGCTTGCAGCTAGATTTAGCATGATGTCCAAAAGGTGGGGAGGAGGGAGGGAGAAGGGTCGTGGGTGGCCCAGGCACTGATGCCTGTGTGTTTGGAGCTGTCCCTCTCCATCTGTGATTTGCCAAGAGCATGCCGGAGTTGAAGTCTTTTTCTTGTTCGTTACAAACTGAAATTCCAGGTGTTTTCCAGCCTCTTCCTTCTGTTCCATGAACGATTGGGAAGGGTGCAGTGGGGAGAGGAAGGAAGGTGGTTTCTACCCTTTATTTCTAAATGCCTCCCTCCCCTAAACACACACCCAGAGTTACCCCCACATTCATAACTTCCTCACACTCCAAGACTGGGGCTACCCGTGCGCATCTGGCTTTATTTTTATTAATTTTTTTTAACATTTTTTTTGAGACAGAGCCTTTCTCTATTGCTCATGCTAGAATGCAGTGGTGCAATCACCGCTCACTACAGCCTCAACCACCTGGCCTCACGGGATCCTGCCACCTCAGCCTCCCACGGAGCTGGGACCACAGGTGTGCAGCACCACATTGGGCTAATTTTTAAATTTTTTTTGTGGTGATGGGGTCTTGCTGTGTTGCCCAAGCTGGTCTCAAACTCCTGGCCTCAAGCAGTTGTCCTGCCTCCGCCTCCCAAAGCACTAGGATTACAGGCGTTAGCCACCACTGTGCCTGGCCCACACCGGGCTTTAGATGCCTGACTGCATGACTGGGGCCATTCTTTCAATGCTATTTTGTTATTGACTGAGTAATAGCTGCCTAAGAACTCTTAAGGCAAGTTGGCCCTGGCGAGCAGCAAGACAGCGGAGCTGCTTGCTCTGAGCATCCAGGATGGCAGGGATCACTGGGCTGCAGGGCAGGCCACCTGGACCTCTTCCTGGTGTCACTGCAAGCCTGCTGGGCTGCCTAGATGAGGTCATCTCAACCTCCCTGAGTGTCAGTTGCTGCATCTACAGCCTCTCTTGCGTTGATTGCAAAAGCCGTGTGAGTGTGCTCTTACGACACGTGGAAGCAAGGGTGGGAAATTATATGCATACACTGTTTTTAATTTTGTGAAATGTGATGCATATGGACAAGGGCTAGAAGGGAAGAGGAAAAGAGTGAAGTTAGCATGGTGGGATTAGAGATTTAAGAGATTTTGCTTTAAAATAAATTGAAATCGGCTAAGCGCAGTGGCTCACGCCTGTAATCCCAGCACTTTGGAAGGCTGACACAGGTGGATCTCTTGAGCCCAGGAGTTTGAGACCAGCCTGGGTAATAACATGGTGAAACCCCATCTCCACAGAAAAGACAAAAAATTAGCCAAGTGTGGTGGTGTGTGCCTGTAGTCCCAGCTACTCGGGAGGTAAAGTGGGAGGATCACCTGAGCCCAGGAGTTCGAGACTGCAGGGAGCTGTGATTGCACCACTGCACTCTAGCCTGGGCAATAGAGTGCAAAAAAAAGGAAGCCAATTGAGTGCCTGGAATTTGAATTCAAGAACTGCCCAAGTTCTTTCTTGGCAACAGCTTCTGTGTGGTGAGCATTCACACCTGTGCCCTCCTGGAGCACTCATTAGCTGGCTGATGATGGGCAAGTCGGGCAGGCTCCCCGTGCCTCAGTTTCCTCACTGGTGGAACAGGGATAATAACAGGACCTATTTAGCCAGGCATAATGGTGCCACCTGTAGTTGCAGGTGATTTAGGGGACTTGAATGCTAGAGCCCAGGAGATCAAGTCTGCAGTGAGCCAAGATTGTGCCCCTGTACTCCAGCCTGGGTGACAAGAGTGAGACCCTGTCTCAAAAAAAAAACAAACAAAACAGTACCTATAACTCATGAGGCGGTTATGACAATTAAATGAGATGACACAGGCTTAGAAGAGTGCCAGGCACTGAAGAAGGCTAGCCATTAGTATCACTGCATCTGAGCAATGCGATTCTTGTGTTGAAATGCCAGTTTCTTCTCTCCCTGTTCATCAGCCCTTCCCTGCCCCATCCTTGATGTTTTCAGATTAAAAGGAAGAAGAAAAGCAGTGTTGGGGCCGGGCACGGTGGCTCAAGCCTGTAATCCCAGCACTGTGGGAGGCCGAGGTGGGTGGATCATGAGGTCAAGAGATCGAGACCATCCTGGTCAACATGGTGAAACCCCGTCTCT
>NW_016107484.1:197229-207659 GCF_001604975.1 Cebus imitator | reverse complement strand
AAAAAGAAAAAGAAAAGCAGTGTTGGAAGTGCTGGTTTCTGCCTGCCAAGGCGAAGGCTGTCCACGTTGCCAGAGGCCTTGCAGCTGCCTGGCAGTTTGGCTTGGATAAGAGCCTTGGGGTGTAGGGAGATAGCAGCTTTCCTCTCAGTCACCTCTGTCATTGGTAAGTCAGGGCCCTTGACTCTTAATGATGGAAAAGTTATTATGAAATAGCATAAGCAAAAATGGAAATGTGTTGACTCATGTAGTTAAAAACTCCTGAGATATATGAGCTTCAGGCATGGCCGAATCCAGGTGCCCAAACACTGTCTTCAGTCTCAGCTCTTTTCCATCCATTACCTCTCTTTTCTGAGACTTCATTCTGAAGCAGGGTTCTCCCCAGCCCCTGATAGCTTTAGAAATCTATCCTCTGAGCTCTAGCTTCAATAGAAAGGACGTTCTTTTCAACACTTCCACAAAACCACAGAATAAGACCCAATAGACTGACTTGGGTCATCTCTCTTTTTTTGAGACAGGGTTTCACTGTGTCACCCAGGCTGGAGTGCAGTGGTGTGATCACTACTCACTGCTGCCTCAACCTCCCCAGCTCAAATGATCCTCCCACCTCAGCCTCCCTAGTAGCTGGGACTACAGGTGTACACCACCATGCCCAGCTAGCTTTTAGTATTTTTGTAGAGATGAGGTCTCCCCATGTTGCCCAGGCCAATCTCAAAACTCCTGGGCTCAAGGGATCTGCCCATCTCAGCCTTCCAAAGTGCTAGAAGTACAGGTGTGAGCCACCGTGCCCGGCCCACACATCTGCTCTTCTCTTTCTTTTTTTTTTTTTTTCTTTCAGATAAGATCTTACTCTGTTGCCCATGCTGGAGTGCAGTGCAGTGGTGTGATCTTAGCTCACTGCAGCCTCCTCCTCCTGGGTTCAAGCGATTCTCATGCCTCAGCCTCCTGAGTAGCTGGGATAACAGGGATGTGCCACCATGCCCGGCTAATTTTTGTATTTTTAGTAGAAATGGAGTTTCACCATGTTGGCTAGGCTGGTCTCGAACTCCTGGCCTCAAGTGATCTGCGCACCTTGGCTTCCCAAAGTGCTGGGATTACAGGTGTGAGCCACTGCACTCAGCGTCACATATACTCTTGAGTTACACACTTGACCAGAGCAATTGATGACTGGCTGGCCAGGCTTGAGTCATGTTTGAATCTCTGAAGCTGATGGTAGGGTCAGCTCCATAGGGCAACCTCTCACATGGAGGGATGCCTTCCCAGACATATATTGAGCTACTGTTATCAGACTAAAGAAACGTCAACTATAGGCCAGATAACGAAAGCTTCTGACCTTCTTAGTGGCCTTGGGATGGAAGAAATAACAACTTCTGGCCAGTATTTACTGACTGCTAGCAGTGTCCTAGAAAGTTCTAGGCCCTAGAATTCAGCTGTAAACGAGGGCAAAGTCACAGCTCTCATGAGTTAGTCATGTCCATGTCCCTGTGCCCAAACCCTGTGCATTTCTCCTCCAAGCCCTTTTTTTTTAAAAAAAATTTTTATTTTATTTTATTTTTTTAAAGATAGGGTTTCACCATGATGGCCAGGCTGGTCTTGAACTCTTGACCTCAGGTGATCCACCCACCTCAGCCTCTCAAAGTGTTAGGATTACAGGCGTGAGCCACTGCGCCCAGCTTCTCCTCCAAGCACTTTGAGACCCTGTGCCTTTGTTCTTGTCTCTCTCAAACACAGGTCGAGGTTCCCAGGAAGGCAGAGGAATGGGCTGCATGTTCTCCCTGGTTAGAGATTTTGGCCCAGCCTGGACTTTATTCAGAATGCAGTATGTGGACATGGCAAGGCTGCACCTGTAATTGTTGGCCCCTTCCTGAAAAACGTAGCCTGGTCGGGCATGTGGACTCACACCTGTAATCCTAGCACTCTGGGAGGCTGAGGCGGGTGGATCACTTGAAGTCAGGAGTTTGAGACCAACCCTGGGCAACATGGTGAAACCCTGCCTCCACTGAAAAATACAAATATTAGCTGGGCATGGTGGTGTGTCTGTAGTCCCCGGCTACTTGGCAAGCTGAGGCAGGAGAATTGCTTAAACCTGGGAGGCGGAGGTTGCAGTGAGCTGAGATCGCACCACTACACTCCAGCCTGGGCAATAGAGCAAGACTTCGTCTCAAAAACGACAACAACAACAACAACAGTCAGCCCAATTGTCGCCCTGCCTGGAACCACTGCGTGATTTGGGCAAATCAGTAAATCCTTCTGAGCCTTCATTTTTCTCATTAGTTGAATGAAACGTCAGAGCAGGTGACCACCGATGTGTGCCCGTCTTCGCACTGATGTTCAGTGACTCAAAAGCAGGGGCTGCAGACTCAGGCACCTATAGTGGGGAGGCAGGGCGTGAGATGTGAGCCAAGGGGAGGGCGTGGCCTGCGGCAGGCAGCCTGTCCTCAGCTTCTGGGAGGCACTGGGGAGTGGGGAGGACTGCGGCGTGCTAGCGAGCGTGTCCCTTGCCAGAGCTGCAGCGAGTGGTTGCCAGGATAGAACACAGGCCCAGTGCTATCAGTGTGCAGTTCTTCAAGAGAATCTGGAAACCTGCACTTTTTTCTGAAATCTCTTGGCTCTGAAACGTTGGCATCTCATTCAAATCATTATTTATTTATTTATTTAGAGATAGGCTCTCACTCTGCCACCCAGCCTGGAGTGCAGTGGTACAATCATAGTTCACTGCAGCCTCCAACTCCTGGGCTCAAGCCATCCTCCTGCCTCAGCCTCCTGAGTAGCTGAGACTACAGGTGTGAGCTACCATCCCCAGCTGATTTAAAAAAATTTTTGTAGAGATGGGGTCTCACTATGTTGCCCAGGCTGATCTTGAACTCTTAGCATCAAGCCATCCTCCCACCTCAGCCTCCGAGAGTGCTGGGATTACGGCCATGAGCACCTCTTCTTCAGATAGCTTTGAACCTGGTGTACAGCCAACATGTCGGTGGCCACATGTCATCCGGGAGTCAGTGCTTGCAACCTTTCTGTTTTAGGGACGATGGTGAGGACAGGGTGTCTGAAGCCTGAGAGATCTCGATTGCCATCTGACAAGGGAGGGCTTTTGTCTTTGGGGACCCAGTTGTTTCACTGGCCCCAAACTAAAGAGCACTGAAGGAGTGCGTGTTGTAGCAGTTGGTGTCACCGGATCTGATCATCCTGCTTAGCTAGACAAGGGCCCTGGGTCTGGAATATTCTAGCACCGCCTCTACAGATGCAGCTGAGCCTCTCAGGTCTCCCCCTTGAGCTTTGGGAAACGCTTCAGAGTCTGTGGCCTCCAAGGCAGCCGGCTTCCCCGAACCCTACTGGTTGGGTGGGGTGCTGGATTGTCTTCCTAGAGAAGCTGTGACCAAGCCCCACTCGCTGGGTGGCTTCAAAGACAGAGGTCTGTTCTGTCAGTTCTAGAGACCAGAAGTCTGGATCAAGCTTCAGCAGGACTGGTTCCTTCTGAGCGCTGGAGGGGAGTCTGTTCCAGGCCTCTGTCCTGGTGGCTGGTGGTTGTTGACAATCTCTGACGCTCCTAGGCCTATAGAAGGAGCCCCCACCCGCCTCCTTGTCCGCGTGGCCGTCTCCCTCTGTGCTGTCTGTGCGTCTGCATTTCCCCTTTACTAGACTAGGCCTGTTGGACTAATGACCTCATTTTCACTTCATCATCTCTGTAAAGGCCTATCTCCAAATAAGGCCACATTCTGAGGTCCTGAGGGTTAGAACTGCCACATACCTTTTTGGGGGACACAGGTCAACTCACAGCAGGGTCCGAGCCCAGTCCCTGTAGCTTTGCCCTGGGCCGCCCTTGGCTCTAGTCGTCGTCATCATCGGCTTCCCACAAAGCTCTGGCTCCTTCCAGCCCCTGCTCCTCAACTTGCTGCCTGCTCCCGGCTCTAGACCCTGGGACCTTGTTTTTGTTGCCCTCCCTCTCCCACCTCTTTTCCACAGGGGGCCTTCTCAGAAGCTGTTTCCTCTGCTGGGAACAAATTCCTCCTCCCTTAGCACCTACTCACTCTGTAGGTTTCAGCCTAAATAGCCTTTCCCCAAGAGGGGCCTTTTTTCACCCACCCTTAGATCTCAAGTAGGCCCCTCTGCTGTTCTCTTTGGTCACACCCTGGTCTTCGGCCCTAGTCTGTGCTTGTAGACTCACTTGTACATCTGCTGTTTTTTTTTAAGACAGAGTCTCATCCTCTCACCCAGGCTGGAATGCAGTGGTGCAATCTCGGCTCACTGCAACCTCTACCTCTGGGTTCAAATGATTCTCCTGCCTCAGCCTCCTGAGTAGCTGGGATTACAGGTGCCCACCACCGCACCCAGCTAATTTTTTTTGTATTTTTAGTAGAGATGGAGCTTCACCATGTTGGCCAGGCTGGTCTCGAACTCCTGACCTTGTGATCTGCCCACCTCGGCGTCCCAGAGTGCTGGGATTAAAGGTGTGAGCCACCCTTGGCTCTCACCTACTTTTTTTTTTTTTTTAGACAAAGTCTCGCTCTGTCATCTAGGCTGGAGTGCAGTGGCGTGATCTTGGCTCACTGCAACCTCCACCTCCCGGGTTCAAATGATTCTCCTGACTCAGGCCCAAGTAGCTGGGATTATAGGTGCAAGCCACCATGCCCAGCTAATTTTTGCATTTTTAGTAGAGACGGGGGTTTCACCATGTTGGCCATGCTGGTTTCGAACTCCTGACCTCAGGTGATCCACCCGCCTCGACCTCCTAAAGTGCTGGGATTACAGGTGTGAGCCACCGTGCCCAGCCTTGTGCACCTACTTTTAAATGTTGGTATCCCTCACTGGACTGTCAATCCCTTGAGGGCAAAACCACATCCGTTTTGTTTATCCTGCAGATGATCATTCCTTTATAATTACTCGATGAAAGAACAAATGAATGAATTTCCTTGAGGACCTCTGTGGGCCTCAGTTTCCCCATGTGAGACAGAGTATGGCTGGCTGAGCTCATTTTCCCAGGGGGGATACTGATGTCCTAGGCGGGACATCGTCTGTGGCCTTGGCAGGATCCTTGAAGCTGTTTTGGGCCTTTATGTTGTGCCTGGGATGAGGCAGCCTCAGGGGTGTCTGGGCTTGGGAGCACCTCCTCCATGGGCAGCTTGCTGTGGGGGAGGCAGTGGACGCAGCTTGGAAACAGCCCCTAGGAAATGAGAAGGTGTTTCCTGGAGGCCTGTGCCACTTGGCTTCCTGGCAGAGGAAGGAACGTTTCCCTCATCCTGGCCCGGGTCCCAGGTCCATCTGCTCCAGGAAGGCTCTGGTGGCTCAGGACAAGCTGCCCTGTGAGAGGGAAGAGGGTAGAGGCACGGCCTTGGGGGATGGCCTCTGCTTGGATTTCTTGGGCAAGGATGCGGGGCCAGGGCCGACATTTTGTCAAATCCAACCAACTTTGCAAAAAGGTCCTCCCTCTCTCCATCCCTGGAATCGAATGCTTCACTGTCTGTCCCTGGCAGAGGGCCTGTCCTGTGAGGGTTACATGGCCAGGCAGTTAGCTCGTGCTGGCTGCCTGTTGAGAGCTCAGTTGAATGTTAGCTGTTGCTGTTTCCAGGCTGAACTATTGTCTCTTTGCATGATTTCTTTCTCCTGGACAGAGCGTTGGTAGCTTTCATCAGATCTTTGTAGGGCCTGTGACCCCCAAACCATTCAGGACACTGGCCTAGACTCTGTAGGCATCTGTGAGACAAGAAGCCCCTGGATGGCCGGGCATGGTGGCTCAAGCCTGTAATCCCAGCACTTTGGGAGGCCAAGGTAGGCGGATCACCTGAGGTCAGGAGTTCAAGATTAGCCTGGCCAACATGGTGAAACCTCATCTCTATTAAAATACAAAAATTAGCCAGGCATGAAGGCGGGCGCCCGTAATCCCAGCTACTTGGGAGACTGAGATGGGAGAACTGCTTGAAGCCGGAGACGGTGTTTGCAGTGAGCCACGATCATACCACTGTACTCTAGCCTGAGCGGCTAAGTGAGACTCTGTCTCAAAAAAAAAAAAGAAAAGAAAAGCCCCTGGATGCACCTCGTCCTGTCATATCCTGTGGTACTGAGGCCTGCGTCCCCTGGGCTCCTCTCTGCTGAGCTCTGGGGTTTCATGCCTGCCCCACCAGCGCTGAGGCCACTGTCCTGGGTCTGAGGCATCTTTCCTCTCCGTCCTCCTCCAGACCAAAAAGGCTGAGACTCCGTCAGAGCTGTGAGGGAGGCCCCGTCAAGATGCCAGCTTGCCAAGGAGGCTGATTAAAAGCAGCCTTGCCGGGGGCGGATGCCTCGGCGCCCTTGGCCTGGAGTAGGGATTGATAAGCAATTGTATTTCTGTTGGTGGAAAAAAAAAAATCTTCATTGACTTTCCCAGGCACTGCCAGGCCTCATTTTCTTCTCAGGAACCCTTGCAGCCCTATCAGAGGCAGCTCTAGGATGGGGGAGAGACTGCCTGCCCTTGGGGACGCAGGCCACACGGCCAGGGCTGAGGGACACACCCAGGAGCAGGCTGCCTCGCCTGGACATCAGTCCTCATGGGAACATTCCAGAGCATAGGCTATCTACCACAGCAGGCCATGGGCAACTGGATTAGTCTGTTTTTGTGCTGCTGATAAAGACATACCTGAGACTGGGCGATTTACAACAGAAAGAGGTTTAATTGGACTTATAGTTCCACGTAGCTGGGGAAGCCTCACAATCACGGCAGAAAGCAAGGCGGAGCAAGTCCCGTCTTACATGGAAGGCAGCAGGCAGACAGAATGGGGAAGATGCCAAAGTGGAAACCCCTGCTAAA
Source organism: Cebus imitator (assembly GCF_001604975.1). Classification (NCBI taxonomy): domain Eukaryota; kingdom Metazoa; phylum Chordata; class Mammalia; order Primates; family Cebidae; genus Cebus; species Cebus imitator. The sequence goes on along the minus strand of NW_016107484.1, from coordinate 200,881 downwards.
AACCATCAGATCTGGTGAGACTTACTGCCATGAGAACAGTATGGGAGAAACCGCCCCCACGTTTCAGTGATCTCCCACCAGGTCCCTCCTACAACACATGGGAATTATGGGAGTACAATTCAAGATGAGACTTGGGTGGGGACACAGAGTCAAACCATATCAGCATCCAGCAGGTAATTGTTGAGGTAACAGTTTCTGAGCACGTGCCGGGTGTGATTCTGAGTGCTTGGTTCATCTAATCCTGTGACTATCAGATGGCACCGACTTTACAGGATGCTTTACAGGATTACTTTAAGCTGAACTTCAGAGGATCTGAGTTTCCTCTTCTGGGAGATAAGGATCATGAAAAGGATAGGTAAAGTAGCAGCAGCTAGGGGCACACAGAAATATTGAACTTGAGTTGTATTCTGTCATTGACAGAGAAGCTGAAACAGGGACAGAGTTGATGGTTTCTTTCTCAGATACAGTAAGGAGGGTGGGGGATAGAGGAATAGGAGATAAGACCTCCAGCCCCATCGGATCCCATAGCATATGAGGCCTTATCATAACTCCTATCCTGGCTACAGGTATTTTCTTTCCTTTAAAATTTCTTTTTTTTTGCCCGGGCATGGTGGCTCACACCTGTAATCTCAACACTTTGGGAGGCCGAGGCGGGTGGATCACCTGAGGTCAGGAGTTTGAGACTAGCGTGACCAACATGGAGAAACCCCGTCTCTACTAAAACACACACACACACACACACACACACACACACTCTCTTTTTTTTTTTGAGATGAAGTCTCCCTCTGTCCCCTAGACTGGCGTGCAGTGACATGATCTTGCCTCACTGCAACCTCTGCATCCTGGGTTCCAGTGATTCTCCTGCCTCAGCCTCCTGAGTAGCTGGGATTACAGGCGCCCACCACCAAGCCCAGCTAATTTTTGTATTTTTAGTAGAGATCAAGTTTCACCATGTTGGCCAGGCTAGTCTGGAACTCCTGACCTCAAGTGATCCCCCCGCCTCGGCCTCCCAAGGTGTCGGGATTACAGGTGTGAACCACCGTACCTGGCCTGAATCAGACTATTCTAGATTCTTTATGTAACTGAAATCTTACCATACTTGTTTTTTAGTATCTGGCTTGTTTCACTTAGCGTATGTCTTCACGGTTTGTCTGTGTTGTAGCGTGAGTCAGTTTTCTTCCTTTTGTGGCTGTATAGCATTCTGTTGTGTGGTTCTGCCACATTTTGTTTATTCATCGTCTGTTGATGGGCACTTGGTTATTTCCACCTTTTGGCTATTATGAATGATGTTGCTGTGAACACTGGTGTACAAGTATCTGTTTGAGTCCCTGCTTTCAATTCTTTTGGGTCTATACCTAGGAGAGGAGTTGTTGGTTATATGGTAACTCCATGTTTAAGTTTCTGGGGAACCACCAGGCTGCCTCACTGTAGTTTGAATTTGCAGTTCTCTCACTATGCGACTGAGCATCTTGCCACATGATTGGATTCTTTGGTGTTCTTTTACCACACTCTCTGTGCATGAATCAGGCCCGTGTCAGCGCTGAAATGTTGTGTTTTTCCCTTTTGCCTTTCCCGTTGGACTTTCCTGCTACCTGCTTGGCATAGTAGCTATTCCATCAATTCTTCTCTGTCCGAGAAGGCTGAGAGACGTTTTCTGCCTCTCAGCCAGATCCTCCAGGGAGCTCTGTCTTTCCGCTGTCTGTACCTTCCTCTCTGTTCCCCACCCACCACCACCCAGTGTCATCAGAGATACCATTTTATTCATTCATAAGCTCTCTACCGAGTCCCTGCTGTTTTCCTGGGACCTCCAGAGAGACCCTTTGTGATATGGGTGATTGGCATGGAGTGGCCATCAACCACAGGTGTCTGTCCACGGATGTACTCCCTGAATTCCAGCGGAACCTGTGACATTTGTCCCGCAGAATTTGTCAAACATGTGAACCAAAGGTTAATGTTCTGTCCCAGAGATGGTAAGATTTGATAGCCTAAGGGGATGTGTTAATCTTTTATTGGTGGGGGATGAGTCTTGTTCTGTCGCCCAGGCTGGAGTGCAGTGGCGCGATCTCGGCTCACTCTGCAACCTCTGCTTCCCGGGTTCAAGTGATTTCCTGTCTCAGCCTCCTGAGTAGCTGGGATTACAGGTGCCTGCCACCATGCCTGGCTAATTTTTGTGTTTTCGGTAGAGATAGGGTTTTACCATGTTGGCCAGGCTGGTCTCAAACTCGTGACCTCAGGTGATCCACCCTCCTCGGCCTCCCAAGGTTCTGAGATTACAGGCGTGAGCCCCTGCACCCGGCCTTTTTGTTTTTTCTTTCCTTTTTTTGAGACAGAGTCTCATGTTGTCGCCCAGGTTGGAGTGCCATGGTGTGATCTCAGCTCACTTCACCCTCCGCCTCCTGGGTTCAAGTGATTCTCCTCCCTTAGCCTCCTGAGTAGCTGGGATTACAGGTGTGTGCCACCATGCCTGGCTAATTTTTGTATTTTTAGTAGAGATGGAGTTTTACCATGTTGATCAGCTGGTCTCAAACTCCTGACCTTGTGATCCACCCACCTCGGTCTCCGAAAGTGCTGAGATGATAGGCGTGAGCCATTGCACCCTGCCTTGTTTAAAAAAATTGAGATAAAAATTCATATAACATAAAATTGACCACTTTAAAGCATATAGTTTAGTAGCATTTAGTACATTCGCAATGGTGTGCAACCATTACCTCTCTCTAGTTTCAAAACATTTTAATCGCCCCAAAAGGAAACCCCGTACCCCTTAGCGGTCATTCCCCACACCTGCTAACGTCACCATCCCCATAGTCCTAGGCAACTACTAGTCCACTTTCGAGTCGCGTGTTCTAAAAATTTCATATAAATAGAATCATGTATATATATGACCTTTTGTGACTGGCTTCCTTCCGTTAGCATAATACTCTAGAGCTTCATCCATATTGTGGCATATACTTGATTCCCGTCCAATCTTTTTTTTTTTTTTTTGAGACAGTTTTGCTCTGTCACGCAGGCTGCAGTGCAGTGCACGATCTTGGCTGATGCAGCCTCCACCTCCCGGTTCCAGCGATCCTCCTGCCTCAGCCTCCTGAGTAGCTGGGATTACAGGCATGTGCCACCATCCCTGGCTAATTTTTGTATTTTTAGTAGAGGCAAGGATTCACCATGTTGGCCAGACTGATCTGCAATTCCTGTCCTGAAGTGATCTGCCTGCCTTGGCCTCCCAAAATGCTGGGATTACAGGTGTGAGCCACCGTGCCCGGCCCTGACCTTCATTTTTAGTGCCCAGCATTTAAAAATATTTGGATCAATTGCTAATGTGAAAAGGTCAGGCAACCTTATTAACCTCCTTAGGGCATCTCTTGGGAAAAAACAAAGGGCAATAGTAGGCCCAGAGTCCTGCTGAGCAACAGTTGGCTTGAGCTGGAAGCAGCTGTCAATTCTGTAGGGGACATATGTGCTCTATTTGGGGGTTTTCTTATACTTGTTCCTATAAGAATTGACTTAGGAATTGCTGTCATGGTGTATGAGAAGGGGCTTTTAAAATGAGAAGATGCGGCCGGGCGCGGTGGCTCAAGCCTGTAATCCCAGCACTTTGGGAGGCCGAGGCGGGTGGATCACGAGGTCAAGAGATCGAGACCATCCTGGTCAACATGGT
>NW_016107484.1:180453-196694 GCF_001604975.1 Cebus imitator | reverse complement strand
GCGGTGTGATCTCGGCTCACCGCAACTTCTGCCTCCTGGGTTCAAGTGATTCCTCTGCCTCAGCCTCCTGAGTAGCTGGGATTACAGGTGCCCGTCACCATGTCCAGCAAATTTTTTGTATTTTAGTAGAGACGGGGTTTCCCCATGTTGGCCAGGATGGTCTCAATCTCTTGACCTCGTGATCCACCCGCCTTGGCCTCCCAAAGTGCTGGGATTACAGGTGTGAGCCACCACGCCCGGCGCACACCATATTTTGCAAGATTTTTTAAGGATGTCAACTGGAGGCAGGAATTAGCAGCCTGGGCCAGGAGGAGAGGTGCTCCTTCCCTGTCCCTGCCTGCAGGAGCCGGGCCGGCTGACCCTTCATTTCTCCACAGGTGGCTCCGCTGCCAGATGGGAGTGCCCCAGTGTGCTGGATGAAGCTGGCACATGCACCATGTCATCATGTGTCTCTAGCCAGCCCAGCAGCAACCGGGCCACCCCCCAGGATGATCTGGGGGGCAGGGGCAGCAGCAGCAGCAAAAGCCAGCAGCCCTGTGCGGCCCTACGGGGCCTCTCATCCTTGAGCATCCACTTGGGCATGGAGTCCTTCATCGTGGTCACCGAGTGTGAGCCGGGCTGTGCTGTGGACCTCGGCCTGGCCCGGGATCGGCCTCTGAAGGCCGATGGCCAAGAGGCCCCCCTCGACACCTCCGGGTCCCAGGCCCGGCCCCATCTCTCTGGTCGCAAGCTGTCTCTGCAAGAGCGGTCCCAGGCTGGGCTGGCAGCCGGCGGCGACCTCGACATGAACGGACGCTGCATCTGCCCATCCTTGCCCTACTCGCCTGTCAGCTCCCCGCAGTCCTCGCCTCGGCTGCCCCGGCGGCCCACAGTGGAGTCTCACCATGTCTCCATCACGGGTATGCAGGTGCGTGAGTCGGTGGTAAGCCGGGTCCTGAGGGTCCCTGGTGCCCTTCCCTGCCCCCAGCAGGGTCTCTGTGGAAGGATGAGGTCCCCCAGAAGGATTTGAGTGCAACACTTGACCTGGGAGTTGACTCCAGAGAACCTGGGGGGCGGCTAGGGCCAAAAGGGGGCCCCACGGGGGTTGTGAATCAGCATGGGTAAGGGAAGGCAGTCAGCAAAGCGTGGGTTATGGAGCTGGTTACCAGTGTGGAGTGTGGGCCACTGGGGCTTGTTCCTTTGGGGAGACCCTGGGGAATGGCATAGAACAGCAGCTTCAGAGTCATCCCACCAGGGGGAAGGGAGCTGGGGTGTTTATACTCATGGGTGAGGGCTGTTGGGTTAGGTGTGTGTGACCCGCAGCGAGTGTGGACAGAGCAGCGGCAGGGCCAGAGGGAGCCTCCAGCAAAGAGACCGAGGTGTGGGTGAGTGGAAGGTGTGAGGGAGTGAAGTGGTCACTGAGAGCCTGGTGACCACCCGCCTGGCCGAGCGTGTGTTGGCACCAGGCACTGGGTTCGGCACTTCATTGACTATTTCCCACAGGACCCTCTACCGTGAACTCTGGGGGGCAGATTAGAACTCAGATCCCCACTGGGGTTCACAGGGCCCTGTGTGGTCTGGCCCTTCCCCACCCCTCCTGCCATTCTGTTGCCTGCTCCCTAAGCTCCCGCTGTTCCTGCCTTCTTCGCATTCCTTGGAATCCAAGCTCTTGCCCGCCTGGGGTCTTTACTCTCGCTGCTCCTTCTGCTTGGAACCACCTCCCCCCACCCCATGTCAGCTTTGTAAGGCCTGTTCCGTCTAATGTCCAAGTCTCATTTCCAGTATCACCTCCTCCAAAAGGCTTCCTGGGCCACCCTCCCTAAAGCACCCCCAGCCTCTCTCTACCCCGTGGCCCTATTTGCTTTCCTTCATGACATTCGTCAGCATCTGATGATCTGTGTGTTGGTTTCATTGTTTATTGCCTGTCTTCAGAACGTAATCTCCATAGGAATATTTCGTTCACCCCCAACCCCACTCCCATCCCCAGTGCCTAGCACAGTGCCTGTCACGTAACAGGAGCACAAAAATATTTGTTGAAGGAATGAATTAATTTAATTGGAAGAAGACTCAACATCAGGATGCCTTTCTAAAGGGGCTGATTTTTTTTTTTTTTAGATGCAGCCTCTCTCTGTCACTTAGGCTGGAGTTCAGTGGCTTGATCTTGGCTCACTGCAACCTCCGTCTTCCGGATTCAAGTAATTCTCCTGCCTCAGCCTCCCTAGTAGCTGGGACTACAGGTGTGTGCCATCACACACGGCTAATTTTTGTGTTGTTGTTTTTTTACTAGAGATGGGGTTTCGCCATGTTGGCCAGGCTGGTCTTGAACTCCTGACCTTAAGTGATCCACCTACCTTGGCCTCCCCAAGTGCTGGGATTACAGGTGTGAGCCACCGTGCCCTGCCAAAGGGACTGATTTTAAAGGGGCTATGGGGGCTACATTTTGAAGGCTAGGAAAATCTTTCATCATTGGAGATGGGGCCCTGGAGAGTTCAGAGCAGGGATAATTCACAGCGTGAGCCAAAGACAGAGCTAGGACCCATGAGCAACGGCTCCTTTTTAGCTTAGCTTCTTTCATGGCATCATGATTTTGAGATTTATCCATGTTGTGGCGTATATCCGTAGTTCCTTTTTTATTGCTGAATAAATTCCATTGTATGGATGTACCACAGTTTGTATATCCGTTCACCTGTTGAAGGACATTTGAATTGCTTCCAATTTTTTATTATTACAACTAAAGCTGTTATTAACATTTATATGCAAGTCTTTGTAAACAGATTTTCACTTCTATTGGGTAGAATGGCCTGTGGTATGGTAGGTGTTTGTTAAGAAATTGCCAAGGCCTGGTGCAATGGCTCATGCCTGTAATCCCAGATACTTGGGTGACTGACGCAGGAGGATTGCTTAAGACCAGGAGTTTGAGACCAGCCTGGGCAACATAGCAAGACACATCTCTCCAAAAAACAAAACAGGCTAGGGGTGGTGGCTCACACCTGTAATCCCAGCACTTTGGGAGGCCAAGGTGGGCAGATCACTTGAGGCCAGGAGTTGGAGACCAGCCTGGCCAACATGGTGAGACCCCGTCTCTACTAAAAATACATAAATTAGCTGGGCGTGGTGGCACGTTCCTGTAGTCCCAGCTACTTGAGAGGCTGAGGTGGCAGGATCTTTTGAACCCAAGAGTTCGAGGTTACAGTGAGCTGTGATCTTGCCATTCTACTTTAGCCTGGGAACAGAATGGTACCCTGCCTCAATACCTTAAAAAAAAAAAAGAAGAAAAGAAACTAACAAACTGTTTTCCAAAGAGAGTCCACCCTTTTACATTCCTACCAGCGGCATATAAAAATTTCATTTGCTCCCAGCACTTTGGGAGGCCGAGGCGGGCGGATCACGAGGTCAAGAGATCAAGACCATGCTCGCCATGATGAAACCCCGTCTCTACTAAAAATACAAAAATTAGCCGGGTGTGGTGGCACGCACCTGTAGTCCCAGCTACTCGGGAGGCTGAGGCGGAAGAATCGCTTGAACCCAGGAGGCGGAGGTTGCAGTGAGCCGAGATTGCACCACTGCACTCCAGCCTGGTGACAGAGCAAGACTCCGTCTCAAAAAAAAAAAAAAAAAAAAAAATTCATTTGCTCTACATTCTTCCACTACTTGGTCTGATCAATCTCCTTTTTAATTTTTTTTTTTTTTAAGACAGGATCTCATTCTGTCACCCAGGCTGGAATGCAGTGTGGTGCAATCACTGCTCACTGTAGCCTCAATTTCCCAAGCTCAATCAATCCTCCCACCTCAGCCTCCTGAGTAGCTGGGACTAAAGGTGCACGCCACCACGCCCGGCTAATTTTTGTATTTTTTTTGTAGAGACAGAGTTTCACCATATAGCACAGGCTGGTCTTGAACTCCTGGGCTCAAGCAGTCCACCTGCCTTGGCCTCCCAAAGTGCTGGGATTACAGATGTGAGCCTCCTCACCCAGCCTGATTAGTTCTCTTGAGTCTCGCCAGCCTAGTGGATATGGTTTTAATTTACGTTTACCTGATGACTAGTGATGGTGAGTGTCTTTTCCTGTGCTTATGTCCACTTGTATATTTTCTTTGGAGGAATTTCTGTTCAAATCTTCTGCCCATTTTTAAATTGGGTTGTTGGTCATCTTATTGAGCTGTAAGGGTCCTTTGTCTAATATCTGTGCTGTGAATCTGAAGTTTGAGGCTTGCCTTTTTGTTTACTTCCTTGCTTTCCTTTCTTTTCTTTCTCTTTCCCTTCCTTCCTTTCCCTTTCTCTTTCTTTTTCTCTTTCCCTTTCTCTTTCCCCTGCCCTCCCGTCCTCTCCCCTGCCTTCCCCTCCTCTGCCCTCCCCACCTCTCCTCTCTCCTTCCCTTTCCTTCTCTTCCCTTTTTTTTCTTTTTCTTTTTTGTTTTTTTGACAGAGTCTCACTTTGTTGCCAAGGCTGGAATGCAGCGGTGTGATTATAGCTCACTGCTACCTCAAACTCCTGGGCTCAGGCAGTCTTCCTGCCTTGACCTGCTAAAGTGTTGAGTTTACAGGCATGAGCCACTGTACTTGGCCGTTTTCATTTTCTTCATAGCGTATCAAAGAGCCAAAGTTTTGGCCAGGCGCAGTGGCTCATACCTATAATCCCAGCACTTTGGGAGGCCAAGGCGAGTGGATCACCTGAGGTCAGGAATTCAAAACTAGCCTGGACAACATGGTGAAACCCCATTTCTGTGATTACAGGAATGAACCACCGTGCCCAGCCTAATTTGTATATTATTAGTAGAGACGGGATTTCACCATGTTGGCCAGGCTGGTCTGGAACTCATGAACTCAAGTGATCCTCCCACCTTGGCCTCCCAAAGTGCTGGGATTATAGACATAAGTCACTGTGCCTGGCCTCTAGTTGCAAACTTAAAATTCATTTTCCATGTGTCTCTGCTTACTCTCTAGGACTGTGTGCAGCTGAATCAGTATACCCTGAAGGATGAAATTGGAAAGGTAAATATCCCCGGAGCCAGGGTGGTTTTCTGCATTCATTAGGGGCATTGAGGCACTATGGAGGGGACGGGGTAAAGCTTCGAGCAGGAGAGGCGTCTTTGGAGGCAAGGTTGGTGGAGGGGGTTTTGTCAAATTAAATATGTTTCTGCAAAAGCTCAGAAAGCTTCCAGAGAAATTTCATATTACCTTGGTGATAGTTACATTGCCATCACATTTGGGGTTTTGTTTCACCCCGAAGTACTCTGACATTTAGTTTTGCTATTTTTTTAGCCAAGGAGGGTATCATTACCATGGTCAAAAATCTGAATGCCAATAGAAAACAAGGAAATAACAGAAAGGAGAGAGGCATGCCAGGTGTAAGGCAGTGGGGAGTGGTAGTAAGGTAGTAAGGTAGTAGGGACTTGGCAAACCATTAACATATGGAAATGAGGGCTACATATAGCTAGAGCTTCCAATTTTTTCAAAAGAAACTAGGTATCTGGATTTTTTTCTTTTGAGACAGGGTTTCGCTCTGTCACTGAGGCTGGAGTGCAGTCGTGCATTCTCAGCTTCCTGCAACCTCTGCCTCCTGGGCTCAAGTGGTTTTCCTGCCTCAGCCTCCCAAGTAGTTGGGACTACAGGTGCGCACAACCACACCTGGCTAATTTTTGTATTTTTTGTAGAGACGGGGTTTTACTATGTTGCCCAGGCTGTTCTCAAACCTGACCTCAAGTGATCTGCCCCCCTTGGCCTCTCAAAGTGCTGGGATTACAGGTGTAAGCCACTGTGCCTGGAAGGAATATGGATTTTTATATCAGATATTTCTTTCTTTTTTTTTGAGACTGAGCCTCGCTATGTCACTCAGGCTGGAGTGCAGTGCCGCAATCTTGGCACACTGCAGCCTCCGCCTTCCAGGTTCAAGGACTTCTCATGCCTCAGCCTCCCAAGTAGCTGGGATTAGAGGTACCCGCCACCATGCCCGGCTAATTTTTGTATTTTTAGTAGAGACAGGGTTTTGCCATGTTGGCCAGGCTGGTCTCGAACTCCTAACCATGAGTGATTCGCCTGCCTTGGCCTCCCAAAGTGTTGGGATTACAGGTATGAGCCACTGCACCCGGACCAGATCTTTCTGTTTTTAAATGTTGGCAATTAATCTGAACTTTGTGAAAACCTGGGTTCCAACAAAGTACAGTTGTGGGACAGATTTGACCAATGGGCTGCCAGTTTGCACCCTCTGTATTAGGGTTCTCATTTTGCAGATCTTAACTTCTGGATAGTATGTCATGGGCATCTCCCTTTATCCAGGGCTCCTATGGCGTCGTCAAGTTGGCCTACAATGAAAATGACAATACCTACTATGTGAGTATCCGCATTCTCCTGCCTGCCCCCATTCTTATCCACAGAAGAGCCTCCTTTCCAGCACTCAGCTTGCTGGAAAGTTTTCATAGCTGTTGTCTCGTTTTATTCTTAGGTCATGTTTATTTCGTGCCTTAGGAAGGAAGTGGTATGCCCATTTTGCAGATGGGAAAATGGGGAGGTGAGGTGATTAGCCCAGGAGTTACTCATTCAACAGAAGGCATTTATGCCCTTCCTCTGAGCTGTCCTCTCTGCATCCTCTGTAGTACTGAGAACAAGGCAGCAGTGACAAAGATGTCTGCATGGGTGGCTTTGAGTCAGTCCAGCATAGGTTTGAACCTGACTCTACTGTGTGCCAACCATGTGCCCTTGACAAGTGCTATTTCCCCATGTGTAAAACAACCAGTCCTGCCCTCCTTTGCCCATTGCTCCAGCTCCCTTGTGTTTTGATTCGATAGCAGCAAGTCCCGAGGCTTGTGGTTTCCCACCTGGGAGAGCTGACTGTGGGCCTCAGGAACACCTCAGGGCTGGAGGCACCCCAGGAGTCTAGCCTCCCCACACCTCATGGCTGCTTGACCCCTCTGGTAATGAGGGGCTTACTCTGTTGTCCTGAGCCTGCCAGGGGGCCAGGAGCTTGGGCCAGCCTTAGAGTAGACGAACCCTCACCTCGCCTTCCTCCTCCTTCTCCTCCCTGCTTTAACCAGGACCTGGGGTCTTTTTTCCTGCAGGCAATGAAGGTGCTGTCCAAAAAGAAGCTGATCCGGCAGGCCGGCTTTCCACGTGAGTTTGGCTGGCCTTTGTTCTTAGATGCAGGTGCTGGGGCAAGACAGAGCAGAGCCCCCTGGATGGGAACTGTTGCAGAGGGTGCCCTGGGTGGGCACCCCATCCCGCTCAGGGCTCCCTACCGAAGGCAGAGCTTAACTTCTTGCTGAGGTTGTTTATTATTATTATTATTATTTTGAAACAGTGTCTCTCACTCTGTCTCCCAGGCTGGAGTGCAGTGGCACGATCTTGGCTCACTGCAACCTCTGTCTCTGGGGTTCAAACGATTCTCCTGCCTCAGCCTCCTGAGTAGCTGGGACTACAGGCACGTACCACCACGCCCAGCTAATTTTGTATTTTTCTTAGAGACAGGGTTTTACCATGTTGGCCTGGATGGTCTTGATCTCTTGACCTTGTGATCTGCCTGCCTCGGCCTCCCAAAGTGCTAGGATTATAGGGGTGAGCCACCACGCCCAGCCCCTTTATTCATTTTTTCTTAAAAATATTTATGGCTGGACACAGTGTCTCATGCCTGTAATCCCAGCACTTTGGGAGGCTGAGGCAGGTGGATCACTGGAGGCCAGAAGTTCAAGACCAGCCTGACCAACAAGGTAAAACCTCATCTCTACTACAAATACAAAAATTAACCAAGGGTAGTGGCGCATGCCTGTAGTCCCAGCTATTTGGGAGGCTGAGGCACAAGAATTGCTTGAACCTGGGAGGTGGAGTTTGCAGTGAGCCTAGATCATGCCACTGGACTGGCAGCCTGGGTGACAGGGCAAGACTCTGTCTCAAAAAATAATAAAATAAAAATATTTATTAAAGTTATATAGGTATGAAGTAAAAAAAATCCAGTAGAGGAAAACACTCTGGCAGTTCCTCAAAAAGTTAATCATGGTGTTACCATATGATTCAGTAATTTCACTCCTACTTACATATCCAAGAGAACTGAGCATATGTGTTCACACAGGAGCTTGTATGTGAATGTTCATAGCAGGTTTAGTCACAATAACTAAAAAGTGGAAACAACTCACATGTCCTCAGTGAATGAATAGAGTAGATATGTAACCAGTGGAATATTATTCAGCCATAAAAAGTAATGAAGTACCAATTCATGCTCCAACACAGAGGAGTCTTAAAGACATTATATTAAGTGAAAGAAGCCTGGCCGGGTGCAGTTGCTCACACCTGTAATCCCAGCACTTTGGGAGGCCGAGGCAGGCAGATCACCAGAGGTCAGGAGTTCGAGACCAGCCTGGCCAACATGTTGAAACCACATCTCTACTAAAAATACAAAAATTAGCCAGGTGTGGTAGTGGGTGCCTGTAACTCCCGCTACTTGGGAGGCTGAGGCAGGAGAATTGCATGAACCCGGGAGGCGGAGTTTGCAGTGAGCCGAGATCATGCCATTGTACTCCACCCTGGGCAACAAGGGCAAAACTCCATCTCAAAAAAAAAAAAAGAGGCCTAACACAAAAGGTCACATATTATGTGATTCTATTTATGTGAAATACCCAGAAGAGGCCAATCCATAGGAACAAAAGTAGATTTTTGATCGCTAGGGGCTCTGATGGACAGGGGACATGATGGGTAAATGCCAGTAGATATCAGATATATATATGTATATATCTGGGGAGGCATTGAAAGTATTCAGTTGTCAGCCAGGCACAGTGGCTCACGCCTGTAATCCCAGCACTTTGGGAGGCCGAGGTGGGTAGATCACTTGAGGTCAGGAGTTCAAGACCAACCTGACCAACACAGTGAAACATCGTCTCTACTAAAAATACAAAAATTAGCTGGGTGTGGTGGCACTCGCCTGTAGTCCCAGCTACTCGGGAGGCTGAGGCAGGAGAATCACCAGAACCCTGGAGATGGAGGCTGCAACGAGCCGAGATCGTGCCACTGCACTCCAGCCTGGGCAACAGAGTGAGATTCCCTCTCAAAAAAAAAAAAGATAAAAAAAAGCTGGGCACACGCCTATAATCCCAGCACTTTGGGAGGCTGAGGTGGGTGGATCATGAGGTCAGGAGTTCGAGACCAATGTGGCCAATATTGTGATACCCCATCCCTACTCAAAATGTAAAAATTTGCTGGGGGTGGGGGTACACACCTGTAATCCCAGCTACTTGGGTGGCTGAGGCAAAAGAATCGCTTGAATCCAGGAGGTGGAGGTTACAGTGAGCCGAGATCGTGCCACTGCATTCCAGCCTGGGTGACAGAGCGAGACTCCATCTCAAAAAAAAAAGAGGGGGTAAATTAAAAAAATTTAAATACCACGAGGCATTTGAATAATATCTACCAAAAAAAAAAAAAAGCCAAAGGACAGGAAGACACATAATGGAGGAGAGTTTCTTGCCCTCTTCCCTTCTCCGACAGGCAGCCTTGGCTTTTAGCTCTGTTAGTTGCTGGTAGCTTCTATGTGTGGTCAGATGACAGGCCTGCATGAGTGTATCGGAGGCGGCTTCCACGTAAGCTCCCTGCCTGCATTGCTGGGCAAAATGTCAGCTTGGGCCAAAAAGAGAAATTAGATCAGAACACACAAGCCCCATCCCAACTGTGGGACCCTCGTTTATCATTCGTATCCAAATGCTGTACCAGGCAGTAATCCTTGTGTCACTATTATCCATTTTTGACATCTGCTCCTGACTTCTTCCAGTGACTGTGGAGGATTTCGCTTGCTTAAACACTCCTTCTTACCTCCTGTCTTAACAAAATAGCAAACGGTGTGCTATAACAATGTACCAGAGACTGGGTGGCCTAACCCATGGACACTTATTTCTCACACTTCTGGAGGCTGCTTCGTAATTATCACCGTCTCCGGTGTGGTGCGGTGGCTCACGCCAGCCTTTGGGAGGCTGAGGTGTGTGAGTCACTTGAACCCAGGAATTGGAGACCAGCGTGGGCAATGTAGTGATACACCCTGTCTCTACCAAAAATTTAAAAATTAGCTGGGCATGGCGGTGTGTGCCTATAGTCCTAGCTACTCGGTAGGCTGAGGTGGGAGGATCACTTGAGCCTGGGAGTTCAAGGCTGGAGTGATTCTTGATTGCACCACTGAACTCCAGCCTGGGAGACAGACCCTGTCTCAAGACAAACAAACAAACATGGATAGTGCCTTCTTACTGAATCCTTACATGGCAGAGGGGCGAGGCAGCTATCTGGGGTCTCTTATAACATTCAGGAGGGCTCCACCCTCCCAACCTCCTCTCCTCCTGAAGTCCCATGTCCTGATACCATCACACTGGGGATCAGGTTTTCACGTGAGAATTCTGGAGGATCACAAACATCCTGACCACAGCACCTCCCTTTCTCCAGCAGGCTGGCCAGCTCCTCTGTGGCCACACACCCGCCGCTTCCCCTCACTGCATGGCGAGTATCTCCCCCCTCCCCATGCTGTAAGAGGAGGCTGTTCTCACCCTCCCTTTTCCTTTGAACTCAGCTTCTCTTCTTTCACATCCCTCTTCTGACACCTGCACTTTTGCCTTGCCTTTTCCAAGACCAATCACATCCCAGTTCTGTTCTGTTAATCACACTTAGAGCCTTCCCTACACAGGATGTGTGCCATCATGAGGGTTTCCACTGTGAGCCTGTACATCCTTGTGACTGTTTGCCTATTATTATTATTATTATTATTATTATTATTTTGGAGACAGAAGTTTTGCTTTTTTGCCCAGGCTAAAGTGCAGTGGCATGATCTCGGCTCACTGTAACCTCTGCCTTCTTGTTTCAAGCGATTCTCCTGCCTCAGCCTCCCGAGTACCTGGGATTACAGGTGCCCACCACCACGCCCAGCTAATATTTGTATTTTTAGTAGAGACGGGGTTTCACCATGTTGGCCAGGCTGGTCTCGAGCTCCTGACCTCATGATCCACCTGCCTCAGCCTCCCAGAGTGCTGGGATTATAGGCGTGAACCACCTCGCCTGGCCCTGTTTGTTTATTATTTACTGGAGGGTCAGGTGGTGACCTGAGTGCCTCTCCTTTCTGGCGTAACCTTTTGTTTTTCTCTCCTGATGCTTGCTTCTTCTCTTCTCCCTGGCTTCGTTTTATATCTGTGCTATTTCTTTTCTTTTCTTTTTTTTTTTTTTTTTTTTGAGGTAGAGTCTCGCTCTGTCACCCAGGTGGAGTGCAGTGGCATGCTCATGGCTCACTGCAAGCTTGACCTTCCTGGGCTCAGGTGATCCTCCCACCTCAGCTCTTGAGTAGCTGGGACCACAGGCACGTGCCACCATGCCAGGCTAATTTTTTGCAATTTTTGTAGAGTCAGGGTTTCGCTGTGTTGCCCAGGCTGGTCTTGAACTCCTGGGCTCAGGCAATCTGCCCGCCTTAGCCTTCCAAAGTGCTGGGATTATAGGCATGAGCCACAGGGCCCAGCCAGCCATCTGTGCTGTGAGTTAAGGAGATAAGAGATCACGTTGATGTCTGTTTTATGGACTACGAAAACTGAGCCCAGAGAGGGGCAGCGACTGACTCACGCTGGGGTGTTGAGGTTGCCGAGCTAGGCTACAGTTGCCGCAGCACTCCTGCCTCTCACCATGGACTGGGGCATGGACTGGGGACGTGACTGGAAGGAGGGAATTCACAGGATGGCTGAGGCCTCCGCCCTCACTCACTTGCAGCAGCAGAGGAGGCAGAGGAGGAGAAGGCTAGTTAAAGCCCCTGGCGGCAGCAGCCCCTCCAGCCCTGCGGAGACCCTCTCGATTTTGATATCCTAACTGCAGCTGCCCTCTGCAGAGGAAAGTCTCTTTGCCCTGATCCTTGGTCCGTTTCTGTCTCCTCCAGGTCGCCCCCCACCCCGAGGCACCCGGCCAGCCCCTGGAGGCTGCATCCAGCCCAGGGGCCCCATTGAGCAGGTGTACCAGGAAATTGCCATCCTCAAGAAGCTGGACCACCCCAATGTGGTGAAGCTGGTGGAGGTGAGGGTGGAGGCACCGAGGAGGGAGGGAGGCCCTGGCTTTGTTAATCCGCAAACACCCGCCTCTAGTTTCCAGGGAGAGCCCAGTCACACCAGACCTCTCGCTGCAGGGCTGAGTCGTGTTTACTGCTCCCTGAGACTAGTTATTACTCACATTTCTTTTTTTCCCCTTCTTTCTTTTGCCTGCTTCGTTTTTCTATCAGGTATTTGTTACTCTCACTTTACGGAAAAAGAAATTGAGGCTCAGAGGGATCCCTTCACCCATTTCTGTCTCTTTAAACCGGTTCTCTTTCTGCTTACACATAGGGGTAATCGTAGCGCCAAAGCAGCCACACACACGATGAAAACAAATGGCATGGCTGTGTTCCAGTACAACTTTATTTTCAAAAACAAGGCCCAGCCCAGTGGCCCACACCTGTGATCTCAGCGCTCTGGGAGGCTGAGGCGGACAGGTCATTTGAGATCAGGAGTTTGAGACAAGCCTGGCCAACATGGTGAAACCCTGTCTCAACTACAAATATGAAACAAATAATGGACAAAAAATAAATAGGCACAGGGCTGAGTTTGGCCCATAGGCTGTAGTTTGTCAGCCCCTGCTCTACATCAGCAGTTCTCATACTTTTAGGTCTCAGGATCCCTTGGTACTCCTAAAAAACCCCATCTCAACTAAAAATACAAAAAAATTAGCTGGGCATGGTGGCGGGTGCCTGTAATCCCAGCAACTTGGGAAGGCTAAGGAAGGACAATCGCTTGAACCCGGGAGGTGGAGGTTGCAGTGAGCCGAGATCATGCCATTGCACTCCACTCTGGGCGACAAGAGTGAAACTCTGTCTCAAAAAAAAAAAAAATTTTTTTTAAAGACCCCCATAGCACTTTTGCTTATATGAGTTATATTTATTAATAGCTACCACATTAGAATTTAAAACTCAGAAAATTAAATTTAAACTATTAAGTCATTTAAAAACAACAGGCTGGGCACGGTGGCTCATGCCTATAATCCCAGCACTTTGGGAGGCTGAGGTGGGTATCTTGCTCTCTGTTGCCCTATGGCATTTGGCCTTTCCACCCAACAAGACTCTTTGCCAGCCCATCTGTTTGTTCATTCATCAGATATTCCCTGGGCACCTACTGTATGCCATGCCCTGTACGGGATGCCACTGAGGAAACCAAGGTGGATGTAGCCTACTACCTGCCCTTTGGAGACAGAGAAAGTGCTATGGCTGTTCCGGGCAGGGAGACATCATTTCCTGTGGGGACAGGGGCAATGGGGAGGCTTCATGGAATTACTTGAGCCCAGATGGGATTTGAATTTTCACCCTTAAGACCCTTATCTCCTAGGAAATGGGTTGGATTCTTATTCAAGCAAGAGACATTTCTGGGGGGTGGTATTTTGCCCCCTTCCTTTTGCATCTTCCTTTCTGAGTGTTTGGATCCCTGAGGATCAGACTAAGAGGTGTTTATTTTCCAACTAGCCATTAGGATCTCACACTCTGGAGCTTTCCCTATGCTCTCCATCTTAACTGGGAAACTCGCTGCCAAGTGCAGCCCTTCTGTTGGCAAACGTAGCCACGTGGATGCTGCTTCCTTCCTGCTCATATCTGTTCTCTCTTTTTCTCCCCTGCGGTCCATTTCCTGCCTGTTCTGTGCGGCTGTGCCAAGGTCCTGGATGACCCCAATGAGGACCATCTGTACATGGGTAAGGAAGCCCTTTTCTTCTGCCATCCTCACTCAGGCAACACACTTGCCAATGCCCAGGGGTCCTCTTGAGGCAGCCCGTGGCCTGGCACCTCCCACCAAAGACAGCTTTCCCCTTTCTGGTCCAGCTGGCCCCACCGGAGGCCACACTATGGTTGGGATCAGGGGGCGGAAGGGAGTTCTTGCTGGAACTTTATCTGGATAAAGTTCTTCATTCATTTGCATATATTTGTTGTTCTGAGACAGGGTCTTGTCCAGGCTACAGTTCAATGGCGCACAGCTCACTGGAGCCTTGATCTCCCAGGCTCAAGCGATCCTCCCACCTCAGCCTCCTGAGTAGCTGGGATTACAGGCATGCACCACCATACCCAGCTAATTAAAAAAAATTTTTTTTTGAGACAGAATTTTGCTCTTTCGCCCAGGCTGGAGTGAAGTGGCGTGATCTCAGCTCCCTGCAAATTCCGCCTCCTGGGTTCAAGTGACTCTTCTGCCTTAGCTGGGATTACAGGCGTACGCCACCACACCTGGCTAATTTTTGTATTTTTAGTAGAGATGGGATTTCACCATGTTGGCCTGGCTGGTCTTGAACTCCTGACCTTGTGATCTGCCCACCTCAGCTTCCCAAAGTGCTGGGATTATAGACGTGAGCCACCTTGCCCAGCCTAATTTTAAAAATTTTTGTAGAGACAGAATCTTACTATGTTGTTCAGCCTGGTCTCAAATGCCTGGGCTCAAGAGATCCTCCTGCCTCCCAAAGCATATATTTATTGACCACCTCCTATATGGTGGGCACTGTTTTAGGTGGTACATAGAAAAAATGTAGAAAAAAATGTTTAGATTTGATTTAACATTGTATAGGAAAATCTATAACCAGCATCCCAAACTCGTGATTTCATGGATATTATCATCTAGGACAAGGCTAAAAAATTAAAAACAGTCCATTTAAAGAAAAACATTAAATAATTTATGTGGCATATAGGTATGGCCAAATGATCAACATAGTAGGCAAATCAGTGAAATTTGGGGAGATGCAGTAGAAATCACAATCTGTCAAAAGTCATTTTGTTCCAGCATGGTATTCTTAGTGTAATTCTCTCAATTGGGACCTGAGATCCAGTTCAGAATGACTTTGAGCTGTTTCTGAGGCATGCCTTTGTTCATGCGACAAATGTTACAATTTGTCAGATCTGCTCTAGGTTCATCAGGGACAACATTCAAAACCTCCTGTCCTCAGGGGGCGCACCTGAGCATGATGCACGGGTTTCGAAAGCGACACCACCATAACAAAACAAAAGCCCCAGCAGGGTATGAGGGGCTGCGAGTTTTGGGTTGCGGGATGGAGAAATACAGTGGCTCTGCAGGGACTGTCTCACCGAGGTGACATTTGGGCAGAACAGTAGGGACCAGGTGGCAGAGGGTATTTTACGACATTGTAAAGAAGTTGGGTCGGGCGCGGTGGCTCACATCTGTAAACCCAGCACTTTGGGAAGCCGAGGCGGGTGGATCACCTGAGCTCAGGAGTTTGAGACCAGCCTGGGCAGCATGGCGAAACCCCGTCTCTACTAAAAATACAAAAATTTGCTGGACGTGGTGGTGTGCATCTGTAATCTCAGCTACTTGGAGGATGAGGCACAAGACTCATTTGAACCTGAGAGGTGGAGGTTGCAGTGAGCTGAGATGGTGCCACTGCACTCCAGCCTGGGCAACAGAGTGAGACTGCCTCAAAAAAAAATTAAAAATTTGGCTTTGATTCTGAGGGCGATGGAAGCCATTGGTGGGGGTTGAGTTGAGGGATAGAATGAGTATAAGAAGAACATGGCCCAAGCCTCTAAGAGGAGTCTCCTGATCTGCTTGAGCTGGGCAGCTGCAGAGACAGTTTTTCACTACTCAAGGTGGCAGTTGCAGAAAGGAGCCATGCTAATTTGGGACATGTGATTCCAGTGGTTTTGAAAATCCTGACACAGTTATATTTTACTTTCCAGCCACAGCCGTGTGAGCCTGAGACAGACAGGGCAGTGCACAAGGCCACGTAGTAGGTGTCAGGAAGGCTCTGCAGCCACAGGCCTGACATGGAAAGAGCAGAAAACTCAGTCCAGGTGTGGTGGCTCATGCCTGTAACCCCAGCACTTTGGGAGGCTGAGTTGGGAGGATCACTTAAGGCCAGGAGTTTGAGGCTGTAGTGAGCTACGATTGTACCACTGCACTCCAGACTGGGTGACAGAGCAAGACCCTGTCTCAGTTGAAAAAAAAAAAGGGAGTGGGCTGGGCATGGTGGTTCATGCCTGTAATCCCAGCACTTTGAGAGGCTGAGGTGGAAGGATCATCTGAGGTCAGGAGTTCAAGACCAGCCTGACCAACACAGTGAAGCTCCGTCTACACTAAAAATACAAAGTTAGCCAGGTGTGGTGGCACATGCCTGTAATCCCAGCCACTTGGGACGCTGAGGCAGGAGAATCGCTTGAACCTGGGAAGTGGAGGTTGCAGTGAGTTGAGATCGTGCCATTGCACTCCAGCCTGGGCAACAGAGAAGACTCTGTCTCAAAAAAAAAAAAAATTTTTTTCAAAAAC
>NW_016107484.1:177610-180339 GCF_001604975.1 Cebus imitator | reverse complement strand
GTGGAAAACTCGATCTCTATTTCTGGAGGTTAAAAAATTCCCACCCACTGCTCAGCCCCAAAAGTGGTTGAACTGTCAGTGACTGAAAATAGACCTGTTTCAACAGGCCACCCTCCCTCATGCCACCTGATTTGTGGTGCTTGGGTGGGTGGGAGGATGGTGCAGAAATTCATGAAGCTTGCAAGTTAAATAGCAGGAAAGGCCAAAGCTGAGGGGGCTAGCGCTGGGTTATCTGGAGAAGCTGTACCTTAGCATTACCTTTGCTTTTAACTACAGCCTGAGGCAATGGCAAATCTGCCCTAACTCACATTGGTTGATGCTGTGAAGACAGGGAAGTTCTGGGAGAGTTCGGTTCTTTCCTGATCAGAATCTTTAAGTCTTCTTTTTGTCCGAGTAGCTTCCCCGCTCCCCTTGGCCTCCTCAGGCCTTGGAGAGCTTTGAAACAACCCTTTGGTTTCATTAAAAAAAAAAAAAAAAAAAAAAAAGAAAATTAGCCAGGTGCGGTGGTGGGCACCTGTAGTCCCAGCTACTTGGGAGGCTGAGGCAGGAGACTGGCTTGAACCCAGGAGGCAGAGGTTGCAGTGAGCCAAGATCGTGCCACTGCACTCCAGCCTGGGCAACAGAGCAAGACTCCATCTCAAAAAAAAAATTTTTTTTTAATTTTTATGGGGACATGGTAGGTGGATATAGTTATAGGGTACATGAGGTGTTTTGATACGGCATGAAATGCATTCTTACATCATGGAAAATGGGGTATCCCCTTTGGCTTCTATTACATGCCCATCTCATTATGAGTGTACGACTCCAGAACAGCAAGCAACCCCAAAGTCATTCACTGGATTTTGAAATCTACTGTGCTCTTTTTTTTTTTTTTACTTCCTAAAGTACAGCCTGTATTCCCAGTTATGCTTGTCGTAGCAGAATCAAATTAACTATACCACGTGACCCTGCAATTCCACTCCTAGGTATATACCCAAAAAGAACCGAGTACAGATATCCATACAAATGCGTGTACATGAATGTTCACTGCAGCACTATTCACAACAGCCAAAAAGTAGAAACAGACCATATGCCCTCAACAGATGAATGGACAAAGAAAATGTGGTCTATCCATACAATGGAATATTATTCAGCCATTAAAAGGAATGAAGCACTGATCCATGCTCCAGTGTGGATGAACCTCAAAAACGTGACGCTAAGTGAAAGCAGCCAGACACAAAAGGCCACATAGTGTACAATTCTATTTACATGACATGTCCAGAACAGGCAGATCTATAGAGACAGAAAACAGATTAGAGGTGGCCAAGTGCTTGAGGGAGGGAGAATGGGGAGTGACGACTGCTAATGGGACGAGGTTTCCTTATGAGGTGATGAGAATGTTCTGGAACTAGTGATGATTGCATAACATTGTGAATACACCAAATGCCACTCAATTACATACTTTTAAAATGGGTAGTTTTATGTGATGTAAATTTCGATCTCAATTTTTTTTTTTTTTTTTGAGACAGAATCTTGCTCTGTTGCCCAGGCTGGAGTGCAGTGGTGTGATATTGGCTCACTGCAACCTCTGCTGCCAAGTTTCAAGTGATTCTTATGCCTCAGCCTCCCAGGTAGCTGGGACTACAGGTACCTGCCACCATGCCTGGCTGATTTTTATATTTTTAGTAGAGACGGGGTTGTGCCATGTTTGCCAGGTCTTGAACCCTTGACCTCAGGTGATCTGCCCGCCTTGGCTCCCAAAGTGCTGAGATTACACTGGCGTGAGCCACCATACCCAGCTCCTGCTTTGTTTTCTTTGATTAGTGGATCCTGGGCCAATTTGAGCGCCAGAAGTCAAGCCCGACTGGAGCTAGGGATGTCAGAAATCCCTGGTTCTTCGCCTTCTGATGGAAATTTCGCAAAGCAGGACCTTGGCCAGCTTGGTTCAGTGGACTGTTCTTCTCCCCAGCTCTAATATTAGTTTCTGTCTTTCTCGGTGTTCCTGGAGGTGGTTGGGACGTGGGGAGGACAGAGAGATGGATGTTCATTTTCCCATGTAACAGTTCACTCCCTTTTCTTCCTTACAGTGTTCGAACTGGTCAACCAAGGGTGAGTGTCCCAGCTCCCGGCACGGGTGATGCGAGAAGCTTCACCAGCTGCGTAGCTGAGTGAGGTGCCACCGGGCTCTGCTGGTGAGAGAGGGCAAGGGCCGGGCGGATCTGGTTTGTGTTTCACGTGTGTGTCGACCTTTCAGGCCCGTGATGGAAGTGCCCACCCTCAAACCACTTTCTGAAGACCAGGCCCGTTTCTACTTCCAGGATCTGATCAAAGGCATCGAGTACTGTAAGCGGGGCCCGTGGGAGGACTCTCACCCGGCGGGTCGTTAGCGTTACGAGCTGTGGGTGCAAAGTGGAAACTGTCTTATTTTCTTCCTGGAGCACGAGGAGGTGGGTGGGTGGACTGGGGTTCTCTAGAGAGACAGAACTAATAGGATATGGATACACACACACACCCACGCACACGCACGCACACACACACACACACAGAAGAGTTTATTTTTTTACTTATTTATTTATTTATTTATTTTTTGAGATGGAGTTTTGCTCCTGTTACCCAGGCTGGAATGCGATGGCATCATCTTGCTCACTGCAACCTCCGCCTCCTGGGTTCAAGTGATTTTCCTGCCTCAGCCTCCTGAGTAGCTGGGATTATGGGTGTGTGCCACCATGCCCGGCTATGTTTTTTTTTTT
>NW_016107484.1:140489-176330 GCF_001604975.1 Cebus imitator | reverse complement strand
TTCTTGCCTGTTGCCCAGGCTGGAGTGCAGTGGCGTGATCTCAGCTCACTGCAACCTCTGCTTCCTGGGTCGAAGTGGTTTTTGTGCCTCAGCCTCCAAAGTAGCTGGGATTACATGCACCTGCCACCACGCCCAGCTAATTTTTGTATTTTTAGTAGAGGTGGGGTTTTGCCATGTTGACCAGGCTGGTCTTGAACTCCTGACCTGAGCTGATCTGCCGCCTTGGCCTCCCAAAGTTCTGGCAGTACAGGTGTGAGCCACTGCGCCCAGCCATCATGTTAGCTCTTACCCCTGCCTGTCACATAGGATGGTTGGAGGTTTAATTAAATGTAAAATGTGAATGTGAAACACCTAATGCAGGGCTGGACCCCTTACTTGGTGCTCTGCAGAGGGAGCTGCTGCTGCTTTTACAGAAATCATCCTCATGGCAGTTGGGTCTTCCAGGCTGTAGAATTGTCCTGTGCCATGGGCCGATAGCCAGCAAGAGTTAGCCAAGCCCCCAGTTCGGCTGTGTGGTTCACATTTCAAATTGGCTGCTCAGGTCATTGTTGGTTTGGTAAATCAGCTGAGTGTTGGCTGTTGGCAAATGAAACTATGTTTCACCGTTGGTCTCACTCAGAGCTGGGAGCCAAGCTCAGCGAAAACTTTCCATGCACTTTCACTTGTGCCTTAATAAATAACAGGCGATTACGAAACTGCTATTGGCAGTTTCATGTTCATTGTTGAGAAAGGGTGGGGCGATGGTGAGTTGGTACTTCCTTGAAGACACTCTTTTCCTCTCATCTTTTAGAGCACGTGAGTGCTCAGCAGGTTTGGGGAGGGGAAGGTTGGAAAAGTCCTGTCTGTGGGAGACAAGGCACCAGAGGGTGCCATGCTTGTGTCTCCAGGCCATGTGACCACACGGAGGTCCTCACGAGGTTTTCCTGCCCCTGTCTCCCACCTGCTGTCCACCTCTCCCCAGTACACTACCAGAAGATCATCCACCGTGACATCAAACCTTCCAACCTCCTGGTCGGAGAAGATGGGCACATCAAGATAGCCGACTTTGGTGTGAGCAATGAGTTCAAGGGCAGCGACGCTCTCCTCTCCAACACAGTGGGCACGCCCGCCTTCATGGCGCCCGAGTCGCTCTCTGAGACCCGCAAGATCTTCTCTGGGAAGGTGAGCTTGGGCCTGCCTCAGCCACAGAGTTCTGCCTGTGTTAGTCTTTTGGGTTTTGAGCAGCAAGAATCCAACTCACCCAGGCTTAAACAGTGAATCCACTGGATCGTGATACTGAGGTGTAGGCTTCAGGCTTGGCTAGATCCAGGGACTCAAACAGAAACCATCTCTCTCCATCTTTCAGTTGTTTTCCTTATTTGGTTTCCTCTATAGGTGGGTCAGGCACCAAGGGTCCAGGTTACTTTCAATCATTTGCCAACCTCAGTGGCAATAGCGTTCCTCTTTGACTAGCTCCTGCAAAAACCCTGGGGTTGGCTCTGATTGGCCCAACATGGGTCACGTGTCCATGCTTCAACCAATCACTGTGGTGGGGGATACTGGGGCCCTCATTGGCCTGGCCTGGATCCTGTGCCTGTGCCAGAGCCTAGGAGACAGGATTGGTCCCGCCCCAGCTCCAAGGGCTCAGAGTCAAGAGGTGGCTCCCCAAAGGAAAGCTGGAGGACTGGATGCTGGATTGCCCTTTGTGCCCCCACACTAAGCTCTCTTTTTCTTGCAGGCACTGGATGTTTGGGCCATGGGTGTGACACTCTACTGCTTTGTCTTTGGCCAGGTAAGAGGGTGGGGTGTCCCATCCCCTTGGTGCCACTGGGTGGTCCCTGGACTAATAGTCATCCTTGTGGGGAGACCACACTTACTTATGTAAGAGTTATTTTAGGCCGGACACATTGGCCCACACCTGTAATCTTAGCTACTCAGGAAGCTGAGGCAGGAGAATTGCTTGAGCCCAGGAGGTATAGGTTGCAGTGAGCTGAGATCACGCCATTGTACTCCAGCCTGGGCGACAAGAGGGAGACTCCATTTCAAAATAAAATAAAATAAGAGTTATTTTATTTCTACATCTAGATCTCAATGTGAAAAAGGATGCCTTCTTAAATGTATATGTGTGTGTATGTCATAATCTTATCTGTGAAAAAATGATCTGTTAAAACAGAAGGATTGGCAGAGGCTCTAGAGTTTATAAATAGTTGATAAATTTAAGGCAAAGAGAGCAATTGTGCCACCTCTCCCATTTCTGAGCCCAAGACAGACATCACTGATCAATAACTATGTTCATTCCTCCTGAGCCTGATACTGCTCCGATGTTTTTTCCATCAGGGTATTCCTAGAAGCTACTGTCAGAGGGGTAGCATTGGAATACACATTAAAAGCTGTTTACCGTTATTGATTTAGGGAGTGCTGTTTGGGCTTTTCTGTTTTTGTTATTGTTATTATTGATATCTTTTTTTTTTTTGAGATGGAGTCTTGCTCTGTCACCCAGGCTGGAGTGCAGTGGTGTGATCTCGGCTCATTGCAACCTCCACCTCCTGGGTTCAAGCGACTCTCCTGACTCAGCCTCCCAAGTAGCTGGGAACAGGTGCCAGCCACCACGCCCAGCCAATTTTTGTATTTTTGCAGAGATGGCTTTTTGGCATGTTGGCTGGGCTGGTCTCAAACTCCTGACCTCAAGTGATCCGCCCACCTTGGCCTCTGAGAGTACTGGGATTTGGGATTACAGGTCTGAGCCACTGCACCTGGCCTTCTCGTTTTAACTCTGAAGTTCAGTTTGATTATGTGAGCAATAAAAATGTAGATTTTTCCCTTTCCTGAGCTTGTGTTCTTATTGAGGAAAGCTTAAGAAACCTATGAAGAAATAAAGGAGTTTATAACGATTGCCTCTCAGTATTTGATGAGAAGATTTTTCAATCATACAGCGAAGCTGGCAGAATTGTGCAGTGAACACCCACATACCCACCACCTGGATTCTACTGTTAACCTTTTCCTGTGCTTGTCTGTTCATTCCTTACTCAACCCTCAGTCCATCTGGTTTCTTAATGTATTTCAGAGTAAGTTACCACCGTCTCTGCTCTTCCTTCCAAACGCTTTAGGAGGCAGTGATTAGCTAGAGCTCAAGTCGCTGCTCTTAATGAAATCGTTTTCCTTAGACAGGGGTGGTTCAGGTACCTCTCTGCCACCTTTTCCACCATTTCAGTGCCCCATATAAAGCTTCCTTTTCCAGCACACATAACTGAGTTCCTCTTGAGTCAGGCCCTCGGCTGGGTGAAAGCTTCAATTTGTCACCCAGAAGGCGGTGCAGAAATAGGCTTCGGAGTTAGCTGAATCTAGGCTTACGTCACTCTTTGTACTTCCTGGGACACGTTATTTCTCTGAACTTCTGTTTTTCTCTTCTGTAAAATGAGAATACTCCTTATGATTTCTGATGGCTTCTGAGAGGATTGACAGAAATAATTCAAGTGTCCATTAATTCAGCAGCTATTTATTGAGCCCTTACTCTGTGCCAGGAATGCTCTTAGGCATGGGAGAGTTTGCAGTGAGCAAGACAGACAGAAATCCCTGCTTTCTTGGAGCTGACATTCCCGTGGGAGGAGTTAAACAATAAACAAGGCTGGGCGTGATGGCTTACGCCTGTAATTCCAGCACTTTGGGAGGCCAAGGCGGGCGGATCACAAGGTCAAGAGATCGAGACCATCCTGGCCAACATAGTGAAACCCCGTCTCTACTAAAATACAAAAATTAGCTGGCTGTGGTGGCGCACGCCTATAGTTCCAGCTACTCGGGAGGCTGAGGCAGGAGAATTGCTTAAACCCAGGAGGTGGAGGTTGCAGTGAGCCGAGATCACACCAGTGCACTCCAGCCTGGCACATAGCAACAGAGCAAGACTCTGTCTCAAAAAGCAAACAAACAAAAATAAACCAATAAACAAATCTGTACCATAACATCAGGGATAAGTGCTACGATGGGATAGTGTGGGCAGCGGTGGTATTGGGGGTTGTGTGTTTTAGACAGGGGTGCAGGAAGGTCTCCTTGAGATGGCGAGCTTTAGTCAAATACCTGCATGGTGGGAGAGACCAAGCCATGTAGATATTGGTGGGAAGAACATTGCAGGGAGGGGGAACAGTGAATAAAAACCCCAGGGCAGGGCACGGCGTGGTCCAGGCTACACCCTTGCACGTCAGTGCTGCTGCTGCTGCGGAGCTTCTGTTTTGTTCTGGTGTTTCTGCTGCTCACCTGGCAAGAGGGTGATGAGCAGCGTTTGCTTTGGTGTAAGTAGGCAAACTGAGGCCCAGGTACAGAGGGGGGCTGCAGTGTGCTTGGGAAAGGCTCTAGCCCTTTGAGAAGGACACTCCTGGGCATTTCTGGCTCTGCCCAGCCTCGGCCGGGCCCCACAGCCCTGTGTCTGCGCCATTCTCAGGGAGAATGGGAACTGTCTGCTCCCCAGCCTGGGCCGCAATTGTTGGTTTCTCGGCTATTTCCTATGTGGAGTGATACAGCATGGGTGGCCGCCGTGGACCGTCACTCTGTCCCTGGTCTCTTCGCAGTGCCCATTCATGGACGAGCGGATCATGTGTTTACACAGTAAGATCAAGAGTCAGGCCCTGGAATTTCCAGACCAGTGAGTATCTCCCGCCATCCTGCGTCACCTCCCGGTCTGAGTTCTTGGCAGTCGTGTGTCTCCCACGCCTGATGTGTCTCCCACCCTGACATGTCTCCATCTGCAGGCCAGATATAGCTGAGGACTTGAAGGACCTGATCACCCGTATGCTGGACAAGAACCCTGAGTCGAGGATCGTGGTGCCGGAAATCAAGGTACCCTTGGCTCGGCCAGTGCCCGTGCTTGGAACTGTTTGGCTCAGCTCTGCCTCAGCCAGGCCCCACACCCTGTGTCCATAGCACCACACCCTCTTTGGCACTGCTGTTCTCCCAGGCCCCGGGGCCTCTGAGCTGCTGGGGGCTCTGTTGAGGGTTGGGGAAGAAGATGTGGGCATCGTGTGCACTGTGCTTGTGGAGTGGGATCTGTGACCAACCAGCCTGCACTTGCTCCGATTGGTGTGGGCCAACGGGATCCACCCACCGCCGGCCAGCCTGGGGCCCTGTGCTCCACTCCCTGCTGCCGGAACTCGGGTCCTTTCCAAAGGCCAGTCCCTTTGAGAAACTGCAGTGAGGATGGGAGGAAATTAGTGAGCAATTCTACCTCCCCAGCCTGCTGAAGTCCACCGTCTTGCAGAAAGCACTTTTAGGAAAGCGTCCTCCCCAACACTTCCCCACTAATGCCACACGCATACATCTGGCCCTTTAAGAAATCTAGAGAAAAGAAAAAAAAGAATGAAAAAAAAAAAAAGAAATCTAGAGATCGGCCGGGCACAGTGGCTCACGCCTGTAATCCCAGCACTGTGGGAGGCTGAGGCGGGTGGATCACCTGAGGTCTGGAGTTTGAGACCAGCCTGGTCAACATGGTGAAACCCATCTCTACTAAAAAATACAAAAATTAGCCAAGTGTGGTGGTGGTCACCTATAATCCCAGCTCCGTGGGAGGCTGAGACAGGAGAATCACTTGAACCCAGGAGGCAGAGGCCGCAGTGAGCCGAGATCATACCAGCTTGGGCAACAGAGCAAGACTCCATCTCACAAAAAGAAAAAGAAATCTAGAGATTTGCCTGGGGACCTTCTAGGCGCCTAGCTAACCAGCGTTTGAAGGTGTCTTAACAGGAGGCAGCCCAGAAAGTAATTTTAGGTTTAGGGCTTGGACCCAAGGGACAGACCCCTGTGTGGGTCCTCTCCTGATCGTGTCCTGCAGGCTGGTCTCACTGTGCCTGCTAGCATCTGTCTCGCCTGCTGTGAGGTGGGGAGAATGCCGCCTGCCGTGTGCCGAACCTCCCTGGTGTCCGGGATTATGGCTGAGGCGTGATGGAGGCTCCTGGGGCAGCCAGGCAAGGCAGATGCCAAATTCCAGCCACTTTGGCCAAGACCTGGGGCCGGATGGAGAATCGCCCTGCTCCCGTTTCAGCCTCCAAGCTCCTCCTGTCCTGTCTCTCCGTCTTCACGTTCCGCCCCTTTGCTCACCCCGCCCTCTGCTCGCCAGCTGTCTTGCATGCCTGACCACAGGCCCTCGCCTCTCCCTCCTGCATGCCCTCGTGTCTCCGCTCGCTGGCAGGGTCCTCCGGGAGCCAGCCGCGCCCGCCCCTCACCCCTCCTGTCGTTCATTGAAGCTGCACCCCTGGGTCACGAGGCACGGGGCGGAGCCGTTGCCGTCGGAGGACGAGAACTGCACGCTGGTCGAAGTGACCGAAGAGGAGGTCGAGAACTCAGTCAAACATATTCCCAGCCTGGCAACCGTGGTAAGGTGGCCGGACCCCTGACCAGAGCAGGGACCCAGGAGCCTGAGGTGGGGCCTGGCCTGGACAGGCAGGACACAGGCGGGTGCCTGGGAGTCAGGAGATGGCTGGGGGCCGCCCCTAACCCACAGCTGCTGGCCTCTGGGCCTCGGTCACACATCAGGCCAGGTGACCCCTGCATCTTCTGAGCCAGGTTCCATGTTACCATAGGGAGGGGGGAGTTTCTCCTTCTGGAATTCCTGCTTTCAGAGCTTATCAGGGGAGAGTAACTAGAAGTGCCAGGCAGGAGCAAGGGCTGGGAGCCGGGGCTGAGGTCGCTAAGCCGGGATTCCCACCTGGCTGGACTTTCAGGCTCCAGGGTGGATGGTGTAGCACATCTCACGCCTGCTGTGTGGGCAGCCACCAGGAAAGTTCTGCCCATCTCTTGAGGGTGGGATTTTGCTTAGGAGCTGCCAGGTCCCCTTTTATGGCCTTGAATTTGGATCCTGACCCGGGAAGAAGCAGCCAGAATGTCAAGTCCTCAGGCCTAACCTGGGAGGCTCTGGGAATTGCCACTGATCAAGTCCCTGTCCAGGAGGGCAGCTAGCTCCAAGAGGGAGGCCAGGAGTCCTGGGGGTCCAGGCTCTAGGTAGCAGGCCTAGGGACAGAGACCAGCAGATTGTCCTACCACAGCCACTTCGAAAGGCCTGGTTGCAGTTGGCCAGCACTGGTCCCAGGGGCCGGTAGGCCCTGGGCTCTGGGAGGAACCCGTGAGACTGACTGCAAAGGCACAGAAGGTCCAGCTGTGAGAGACTGGCCCTGTAGGGGCCCGGGTGCCGCCCTCTCCCCCAGCTTTGCAGCTCTCCTCTCTTCTTCCCCACACACTTGCTCTCTTCTCCTTCCAAAGCTGAGCCCTGGCTGGGGCATCCATCCACATCTTCCTCCACTCCTTCCCCCCGGGGCTGCGCATGACCTTCACTGCTGAAGACTCACTCACCCCCACGCACCCTTCCTCAGCCACCCGCCCACCCCCTGTGCCTGTAGATGGGGAGACAGCTGGCGTCGGACTCTGCACCCACTGTGGGTTACTCTGTTCCAGGCTTGGGATGTACCAGTCCTGAATCAGTTGCCCTCCCTTTCCTCCCCAGCTCTCAGCTGCAGGTTCTTGGGAGAACGTGTCTGACCCTGGAGGTCTGGAGTAGGCATTCATTATTCGGGAAACACTTGTGGAACGCCAGGCTGGGAGCAGGGGCTAGGTGATAAGCAAACCCCCATGGCCCCTGCCATGCTTGCGAGGCAGATGCTGGTCAAACCAGCAAATGTATGTACAGTGCGAGACACGCCCCTAATGGAGGGACACCTGGCCCCACTTAGAAGAAGTGGATAGACACCGAAAGATGGCAGGGTGTTAACGCCGCGGAGAGAGGGTGGAGGGGGCTAACACACCCGGGCAGGGCCACTGAAGCAGGGCAAGGAAGTGGCGGGGAGGGTGTGGCGAAGCTTTACATCTTCACTCCAAGAGCCATGGGTTCGAACCAGGGCAGCTGGAGCAGGGATGGGCATGTAGGTACTGGGAAAGGGTCTCACTCGGAACAGGATTGCAAGGTATAGGCCCCCTCCATGTGTTCATCATTCAGGAAACACAGACAGCAGCATGTGCCAGGCAGGCACAGGTGTCAAAGATGAGCATGGCCCAGTGCCAGCTCTCGGGGGTCGGGGGGTGGAGCTCCTTCCTTGTATGAAAGCTGGACCTGGGAAGAATCAGCCTCTGTTGCGATCAGAGGTGCGAGGGCTGGGGGCTTCACAGAGGGGGAGTTCCTGCCCTGAGTTGACAAGGCCACAGGGGAGGTGGCAGGGCAGGCTCACCTGGGGAAGTGACACCTGCCCAGGCTCAGAGGAAAGAGGGGCTGGCGTATCCCAGTGACTGTAGGTAGGAACCTCAGCAGGGGAAGAGGCCTTCATTCCCAAAGTTGGTGCTGCTTTTTTTCTTTCTTTTTTTTTTTTTTTGAGATGGAGTCCTCCGTCGCCCAGGCTGGAGTGCAATGACACGATCTTGGCTCACTGCAACCTCCGCCTCCTGGGTTCAAGCACTTCTCCTGCCACAGCCTCCTGAGTAGCTGGGATTACAGGTGCCCATCACCACGCCCAGTTAATTTTTGTATTTTTAGTAGAGACGGGGTTTCACCATGTTGGCCAGGCCGGCTCAGGTGATCTGCCTGTCTCAACCTCCCAAAGTGCTGGGATTACAGGCGTGAGCCACCACACCCAGCTCCCACCTTCTTTTAAATGGAGGTAGAATTCACATAAAGTTAAAGTCAGTGGCATTTGGGACATTGTCAGTGGCGTGCAGTTATCCCCTCCATAGTTCTGAACATTTTCATGACTTTACACCCTCATCCATCAGCAGTCACCCTCCTTTCCCCTCCCCCCAGCCCTGGCACCGACTCCCCTGCCCTTTGTGTCTATAGATTTCTGTATTCCGGTGGAATCCTACACTGTGTGGCCTTTTGGGCCTGGCACTGCTGCAGGCTGGATCAGTGCTTCATTCCTTTTATGGCTGAATCATGTTCCTTCACATAGACCACTTTGAGTTTATCTGTTCTTCATTTGATGGGCATTTGGGTGTTTCCACCTTCTGGTAAATCAATGTGTCTAAAAAAGAAACTTTTTTTTTTTTTTTTTTTTTTTTTGTGGGGTTTTTGGTTTTTCCCCTTTTTTGGAAAAAAATGTTGTTAAAAAAAAAAATTTTTTTTTTTTTTTTTTTTTTGAGACAGTCTTGCTCTGTCGCCCAGGCTGGAGTGCAGTGGCACAATCTCGGCTCACTGCAACCTCCACCTCCTGGGTTCAAGCCATTCTGCTGCCTCAGCTTCCTGAGTAGGTGGCACTACAGGCGCATGCCACCACTTCTGGCTAATTTTTGTATTTTTAGTAGAGACAGGGTTTCACCATATTGGCCAGACTGGTCTCGAACTCCTGACCTTGTGATCCGCCTGCCTCAGCCTTCCAAAGAGCTGAGATTACAGGTGTGAGCCACCGTGCCTGGCCTCAATGTTTCTTAAACACTTATTTTTCTTGTTAGCAGCAAATGCTTAAAAAGTCAGAAGCTCAGTGAATTCCTGAAACAGCTTGAAGGGGCACCTTCAAGGTGGGGGTGGGGTGAGGGGCCCAGTGACTCTTATGGGGTCCGCAGGCCGTTCTTTTCATGGGAAATGGCAGCCAAGAGCATCACCAAGGCTGATTGTTTACGCCCTTGCTCCAGAACTTTCTGGGGCTCTCTGGCTGGCCACAGGCCAAGTTCCAGACCACTCTGGGTGAGGATTCTGAGTCAGGGAGTGAGGGGACCAGATCTGGGTTTTGGAAGGAATGGGAGGGAGGGAAGTGCAAAGCAGGAGGTCTGGGAGAGGCGCTGAGCAGTGGCTGAGGGGTGTGGTGCAGGATTCGCCTTTTCCCAGAGGATTCTCTCGGCAGGGGTTGGTGGGGGACTGTTTCCCAGCCAGGCTGCCTATGTGGTCTGTGTTTAGTATGGGCAGAGCTGGGCCACCATTGAGGCCAGCTCCCATCGTCTCTCAGAAACACCTTCTAGGGTGGCCAAGCTCTTCTCCTCACACCACACCAGCTTGTGACCTGGCCATCCTCAGCGTTCTGGGATGTTTCCCGTCCCCGACTAAGACACAGTGCCCTGCGAAACTGGTACCCTGGTGCGTTGCTGGGGGGAATGTAAAATGCCGTGGCTGCTGTAGGAGACAGTCTTATATTTCCTCAAGGTGTTCAACATAGAATTACCACGTGACCCAGAAATGCCTCTCCTTGTCTGTGCCCAAGAGAAATGACATTTTGTGTGGGTAACATGTTTATACCAAAATTCATACATGAATGTTCATAGCAGCGCTATTCACAGTAGCCAAAGGGTAGGAATGCATGTCCATCGGTAGATGAACTGAGAAGCTGAATGTGGTCCATCTGTGCAGAGTGTTACTGTTGGGCCACAGAAGGCAGCGAAGCACTGATCACGCTCCAGCACTCAGGAGCACGACGCTCAGAGAGAAGCCGGACACAACAGGCCACGTGTGGTATGATTTCATCTATAGGAAGGTCCCGGATGGGTCAGTGTGCACAGACAGGGAGGTTAGTGGTCACCAGAGGCTGGAGGAAGGGCGAGTGAGGCGTGCCTTGCTAACAGGCTTGGGGTGTCTTTTTGGGGTAATGCAAATGTTCTGAAATTAGATAGCGGGGCTGTGAATATACTAAAAACCATTGAATCATATACTTTACGATGGTGGGAGCCAGGCCTGGTGGCTCATGCCTGTAATCCCAGCATTTTGGGAGGCCGGGGTGGGCGGAACGCCTGAGGTCAAGGGCTCAAGACCAGACTGGCCAATATGGTAAAACCCCATCTCCACTAAAAATACAAAAATCAGTTGGGCGTGGTGGCAAGTGCCTGTAGTCCCAGCTACTTGGGAGGCTGAGGCAGGATAATCCCTTGAACCTGGGAGGCGGAAGTTGCAGTGAGCTGAGATTGCACCACTGCACTCCAGCCTGGGTGACAGAGCAAGACTCCACCTCAAAAAAAGAATAGTTTATGTCATGTGAATTATATTTTGATTTTTGTTGTTTTCAAACCCATGTATTTTTTTTTCTCTATTTCAATAGGTTTTTGGGAGCAGGTGGTGTTTGGTTACGTGGATAAGCACTTTAGTGGTGATGTCTGAGATGTTGGTGCGCCCGCTACCTGAACAGTATACACCGCACACAGTGTGCAGGCTTTTATCCCTCACCCATCCTCCCACCCTTCCCGCCAAGTCCCCAAAGTCCATTGTGTCATTCTTAGACCTTTGCGTCCTCATAGCTTAACTCCCACTTATAAATAAGAAGATATGATGTTTGGTTTTCCATGCCTGAGTTACTTACTTTTGTATGTCTCAATTTTGAAAAAGCAGCCCGACTCTCAGAATCATACCTAGGAGGCAATAGTTTCTCGCTGCGGTGGTCATAGACAGCTTTCACCAAAAATAAAGGCCTCACCTTAAAGATGAGACAGGCTGAGGGGCCTGGGGAGCCTATCCAGCCGTGGCTCCCGTGAGACAGAGGTGCCAGTGTGCCTGAGGGATGGTGCAGGCCCACTCTCCTGGAGCACAGGCCTGTAGGGGTTGGTGAGGCAGGGACTAGATGATGGCCAGCCTTGAATGTCAGACCAGGGGGTTGGGACCTTATCTTGATGGCAGCCAGGGAACCACAGGAGGTTTTGGAACAAGTCAGACTTAAGGATGGCTCTGTCACATGCACCCAGGTGGGAAGGACATTGCCAGTTTCTCTCAAAGGCCTGCCATAGGCCACTAGCCCTGGGAGCTGGCAGGGGCTGGGGAGAAGGAAGAGGGAGGGTGTTGCCTGGAATCGCCCCCACCTGCCAGGCAGTCACCTGCCACCTCCTCTTTTCTCCCTCTTCAGATCCTGGTGAAGACCATGATACGGAAACGCTCCTTTGGGAACCCATTTGAGGGCAGCCGGCGGGAGGAGCGCTCGTTGTCAGCGCCTGGAAACCTGCTCACGTGAGTGGCTGACTGCCTTCTTGGGTGGGGGAGTGGGTGGCTGGAGGCTGAGCTTGGGGCAGCCCTGCCCATCCCACTCTGCACAGGCCCTCCCTGAAGTGGTGCTATCTGGAGAGACTCAGATGAAAGCCGCCTGATGCACCGGGGCAGTCAGCACCCCTTCCTGGGCTCAGCCCACCCCCTTTTGCTGATGGCTAAGCCACCTGAAGTTTACCTTTCTCGGGGACTTGCACCGTAGTTGGGGGTGCTCTGCGTGGTCGGAAGGAAAGCACTTTTCTGGGCCGGGGAGTGTGAGTGCCTGAGTGGGAGGTTGAGGCTCTGCGATGCGTGAGTGAGCAGCGTGGTCTCACTCAGGACCCCATGTGTCCAGGCGGAGAGGTGTCCACTCATGGGCTGTCAACACCATCCTGGCTCCAGCTCTCTGAAGCTGGTGTTTGGGGTGTGAGTGTCTCTGGGGTGGGGGAACGGGCATCCCATGGATCCCAAGGTTCCCTTCTCATGTCCCTTTTCCCTCCCTCTGGTGATTCCAGCAAAAAAACAACCAGGGAATGTGAGCCCCTGTCTGAGCTCAAGGTAATGCCTGCCTGCCTGTGCCGTAGCCTCTGCTGGGGTCTGGGGGTGGGGGCAGCTGCAGAGCACGGGGCATCCCCACCTAGGCAGATGTTCCTTCCAGCCTGGGCCGCTGTGGCCAGGCTCACCACGGGCCTCCAGACCCAGTATTAGAACGAGGGGCCTCGGGGGCTTGGACCCGATGGTGAGTCATGCATGTGGGCTGGGGCTGCGGGTGCATGGCGCTCCAGCTGGAATGCCTGCGGATGCACCCAGGTCTGAAGACCCCTGTGGCACACACGTCTCCTCAGTGCACGTCAATGGCATTGAAGCTCTGTCATGGGGCCCATGGGTGCCCCAGCGAGTCCGCATGGTCAGAGCATAGGTCAGGCATGCTGCACTGCGTGGCTCTTCGCTCAGGGCTCTCTGGCCTCCACTCTTCTTTCTTTGATGTGTTTAGACCTAGAAAATAAATCCCCTTCCTGCCTGTTGCAAAGTAATGTAAGCGTTCTGTCACCCAAGTGGGATGCAGACCTTCTTGCTGTCAGCCACGCTTCCTTCACACACATACCCAGCCCGGTGACCAGAACCTCCCAGGTCAGATGAGGCTTTGTGTCCTATGAGACTGGGGGAATCTGCTGGGCACCCCTGCTGCAGGTGCCATGGTGGGTGGGGACCCCACTGTCCTTCCCAATGAGCCCATCCGTCGTGGCCACCTGATTCGGTGGGCGCTCCAGGCAGTCTCTTCTTTTTCTTTCTTTCTTTTTTTTTTTGAGATGAAGACACCCTCTGTCTCCCAGGCTGGAGTGCAGTGGTACAATCTCGGCTCACTGTAACCTCCGCCTCCTGGGTTTAAGAGATTCCTCTGCCTCAGCCTCCCGAGTAGCTGGGACTACAGCTAATTTTTGTATTTTTAGTAGAGACGGGGTTTCACCATGTTGGCCAGGATGGTCTCAATCTCTTGACCTCATGATTCACCCACCTTGGCCTCCCAAAGTGCTGGAATTACAGGTGTGAGCCACTGCGCCTGGCCCTGTTTCTTGAAAATAGCTTTATTGAGGGTATAATTCACATACCATGTCATTCACCCATGGGAAGGGTACGATTCAGTGCTTTCTGATACAGTCAGAGTTCTGCAGCCATCACCACCATCAACTTTAGGAGATTTTCATCAGCCCAAGAAGACACCCTACACTTCTAAGCTGTTCCCATCCAACTCCCCCACGCCAGCAACCACTCACCTTTTAATTTTCTATGGATTTGCCTATCCCGGACATTTCATATAAATGGCATCATACACTACGTGGCCTTTTGTGTCTGGCTTCTTTCACTTAGCATCGTTTTCGAGGTTCATCCATGCTTTATGTGCATTAGTGCTTCACGTCTTTTTGTGGCCAAATAATATTCCATTGTATGGACACGCCTCACTTTGTTCATCTATTCACCTGTGGATGGACTTGTCTCCACCTTTTGGTTCTTGAATGCAGACTGATGCTATGAACATTGGCGTACAGGTGTCAGGAGTTGGCTTACGAGATGCAGTGGATTGGCCACCCATCCCGTGGGAGTAGGGAGTCAGGGCTTATGTGGTAATCTAGGAGGAACAGCTGTTTGGGAATTATTTATGCTTTTGAGAGAAACCTTGCCCTCCAGCATAGAGCAGGGAAAATGGCAATCCCTCAGAGCCGGTCTTCAGCACCTCAGAGGCGGACAGAGTCCCCCACCTTGTGCCCAGACAGATGCCTGGGCAGCCCGGCCCTGGGTGTGAGCCTCACGGGACGATGGAGTGGAAACCCAGTGGGTTGGCCTGTCCTCGGCCTTCCTCCTCTCAGTCTCCATTTTAGGGTCTGCCACCAGACTGGGGCTACCTCCCGTCCGGGAGCAAGGGCTTATGTGGTAATCTAGGAGGAACAGCTGTTTGGGAATTATTTATGCTTTTGAGAGAAACCTTGCCCTCCAGCATAGAGCAGGGAAAATGGCAATCCCTCAGAGCCGGTCTTCAGCACCTCAGAGGCGGACAGAGTCCCCCACCTTGTGCCCAGACAGATGCCTGGGCAGCCCGGCCCTGGGTGTGAGCCTCACGGGACGATGGAGTGGAAACCCAGTGGGTTGGCCTGTCCTCGGCCTTCCTCCTCTCAGTCTCCATTTTAGGGTCTGCCACCAGACTGGGGCTACCTCCCGTCCGGGAGCAAGTCTGCCAAGTCTGCTGTTGGTTTCTTTTCTATTTTCTTTTTTGAGAGAAGGCCTTGCTCTGTCACCGAGGCTGGAGTGTAGTGGCATGATTTCGGCTCACTGCAACCTCTGCCTCCTAGACTCAAGTGATTCTCCTGCCTCAGCCTCCTGCATAGCCGGGATTACAGGTGCTCACCACCATGCCTGGCTAATTTTTATATATTTTTTAGTAGAAACGGGGTTTCCCCATGTTGGCCAGTCTGGTCTCGAACTCCTGACCTCAGGTGATCCGCCTGCCTCAGCCTCCCAGAGTGCTGGGATTACAGACATGAGCCACCGTGGCTGGCCCTATTTTCAATGAGATCAAAATTGCAAGACAGCAGCAGATGGAGATTGGCTCAAAGGGCTGTACCGCCCCTTCCTCCCCTCACCTGGGATCCCCTGCCCTCAGCCCCCAGCAGGTGGGATGCCTTGGTCTTGGGAGCTCACAGAGCTGATTCAGGCAATGGGGGTCTTGGACTGGAGG
Source organism: Cebus imitator (assembly GCF_001604975.1). NCBI lineage: Eukaryota > Metazoa > Chordata > Mammalia > Primates > Cebidae > Cebus > Cebus imitator. The sequence goes on along the minus strand of NW_016107484.1, from coordinate 161,226 downwards.
CCCCTCTGCCATCTACAATAAGAACCAGCCCCTACCCACAGGCAATGCAAGGGTGGAGACTGAAGGCCTGGCCTGATGTCTTGTTACAGTGCCTCCTCCCCGGGATCTTCCCAGCCTTTTTCATCAGAAACATAGCAAGCCAGACATGACGCTTTCTCTTCCCTTGTGTAAGGACAGGCTCCCGCCTGGACAGGAGACACAGATTGCTGTTGGGGAAGGACAGACAGTGACCCATGTGGCATGCCCAGTGGCCTCCCTAAGATCGGGGGAGCTGTGTGATGCTGGTGAGGAGATGGGCCCCTCCTTGGGGATTCCCCTCGTACCTGTCACACCATCCACGCTGTCACACCTGCGGCTCTAGCCTGGGCTCTTCAGGGACACAGGGTCTCTCCTCCCCCGACTTCCAGGAAGGAAGGGGCCTCCTCTTCTGTCTGAGGGGGTCCTCCCCCAGGACTGGCTGTGGGAGGGCTGAGGCGGGAGGATCACTGGAGGAGTTGTCAGCAGCCCTTTCCTGAGGGCCAGCAGTGTGCCAGGCCGGGGGGAGGCCCTGATCACCCCCCACACACACATACACACAAGGAACTCAACAGCTGGTGACTGAGGACAGTGTCACAGTCCCTTCCCTGCTAGAGCTCATAACCTAGGTGGGGGTCGAGGTACCTAAAAACCTGGCATGACAGGCACCGTGGGGTGGGGTGGGGGCACGTTCTACTTGGGATTTGTGCAGTGATTCTTGGTGTTACATAGTTTTGCAACTGTTGTACAGCTCCTTGCTAATTTTGGCAGATGATGCTGGTCTTTCATTTACAGAGGGGTTGGCTGCAAAGTCTTCTTTGAAAAATGTATGTGAGCAAAGAAAAGGGGGAGAGGATCTCAAAGACTGGGTTATGTAGATCATGTTCCGGGGGTGTGCGATGGCTCACTTGGGCAGGGGGGCCCAGATGTGCGAGCAGCTGGCTCAAGAGCCTCGCTGGCGTATCTTGGAGTCTTAACGTTGGTTTTCTGTTCGGTGAGCAGGAAGCAAGGCAGCGAAGACAACCTCCAGGGCACCGACCCGCCCCCCGTGGGGGAGGAGGAAGTGCTCTTGTGAAAGGCAGCCCCTGTGTGGAAAGTTGCGGGGCCCCTGCCCCCGGCTCCCCCACACCCATGCATCCACCGCAGCTGGAGGAGGCGATGGAGTCCGAGTAGCTGCCTGGACCGCTCGACCTCGCATGCACGCCGCGTCGCCTCTGCGGGGCTGCTACACCCGCGTTTCCATAGCAGCATGTCCTACGGAAACCGAGCACGTGTGTAGAGCCTCGATCGTCATCTCTGGTTATTTGTTTCTTCCTTTGTTGTTTTAAAGGGGAAAAAAAAAAAAAAAAGGACTTGACTCCGTGACGTGGACCTTGGCCGCTGGCTGGCTGAACAGGCAGGTGTGAGGAGTGGCAGACCCAAACCCATGTGCATTTTGGGACAGTTGCTTTTTAAAACGTTTTTATGCCAAAAATCCTTCATTGTGATTTTCAGGACCGTGTCAGATAGACCAAGTGAGTGTGTGTGGGGTTTGACAACTGTGGGAAAGTGAGCAGAAAACTCCGACGGTCTGAGGCCATGGAGGTGGTTGCTGCATTTGAGAGGGAGTAGGCGGGTAGATGTGGCTCCTTGTGCAAACCCAAACCGTGGCACCTTCCAGAGTTGTGGACTCCAGGAGGCAGAGTGGGGCTGGCCCTCAGTAACTGCAGGGAGCTCTGATGCAACTTATTTCTAAGAAGGATTTTTAAATTTTTTTTATGGGTAGAATTGTAGTCAGGAAAACAGAAAGGGCTTGAAATTTAGTAAGTGCTTCTAGAAGGGGATTTTCCAAGCCTGGAAGGGTATTTGGCAGCTGTGGAGGGAAAAGTTTCTCCTGAAAGACTGAGCGTGTTTCTTCATAACAGCCGCTGAAAGCAGGTTTCTGAGATAGTTGACCAAGCTCTGGTAAATCTCTTTGACAGATTACAAAAACTTCAGGTGAAATCCTATGCTTCCATGTACATTACAAGGCTTACGATTAAACAAAAAATATTTTCAAGTCTCTAACTAAACTCTAGAGCACAGTAGTTCAGAAATGATTTAGAGCTTCCAGGATCTAGTTCACGGCTCAGGCATGTGATCAGTTAGAGCCGATGAAACCTATGCCTGTCTGTATATATTAGCAGCTTAGCTAGTTCATAAACTGTGTATTCTAGAGACCGCTAAGGTTTTGTTTTCATTTTAAATCCTAGCTGATTGTTGTGGTCAATGAAATACCCAGTTTCTGGAGGGCCAGTTGGGAAATGCTTTCACTGGACTGACACACAAGTAATCCTCCTGAGGATCTGAGCTTCCCTAGACTCCATACAGTAACCTTGGCACCCTTTTAGAGAAGACGGTTAAAACCCACAGCACTCCTCAGGGCATGAGGAAACCAGGGCTGGGCACGGGAAGTTCCCCTTTGTAGCTAAAAGTCCAGAAAGGCAGGGTTCATCTTTTTGACTTCCAATTAATATTGGGAAGTTTGGTTGAGGTTCCAGTGTGACTCCTTTCAGAGCTACGGGTGGGGGAGGGTGAAACTGAGGGGGAGGAAAGCTGGAAAGACTCCGCCCTGGGAGATTCCCAGCTCTGCTTTCCAGCGCTTGGCAGAATCTGAGTTGGGGAAAGACCGTACCAGGAAGTGGGTTCAGAAGACTTTGCTTCCCCGTTGTTTCCACCTGATCAGCCCTGGTGTGAGGACTTCTCAGACGAAGGCAAGGCCTTATACCCCTGCCCAGCCCGTTCATAGAGCTCTGGGTATTCTTGGCTTCCATAGATCCTAACTAAGCTCTTGACTGTAGTTTAGCCAGACTTTTCTTGTTATCTTATAAGCAGTTCAGAATTAGGGAATGCTGGCTTTGAAGAGCAAAGGACAGGTCGTCTAGAGAGTGTCATCTGGCCTGCTTGCTGGGTCTTTTGTCATCCAGCACTTCCTCTTGCACTTCTTCTTTACATTTATGGGAAAGGACTCAATGGCCCCAGCCCCCCTGGCACTAGATGGGGCTTGGCTAGTTTGCAATAAGCACCTTGCAGAGGTTAAAGCCATCAGGTCCCTAGTCCGAGGCCCAGCCTGCCTGTGGGCTCTGGCCTGGCCTGGTGGCTGGCCCAGGGGGCGGCAGCGCTCAGAGCTTCTGCAGGGCTTCTCTTGTTTACACAGCTGCATCCGACAATGCCATTTCTCCCCACCACGGAAATTTCCATCTAAGATTTCTTCCGGGGAATGCCAGCAATCAGGCAGCACCCAGCTGTTGGGGCAGTGGGGTGGGAGAGGCCCACATTGATGACTTTTTTTTTTATACGAAGAAACACCAAAGAAAGCTGTGGAAAGGACCTGTCCCACCTGAAAAGGATAAGCCAAGATGGCTGTAAACACAAAGCATTTGAGCTACACTCTCTCTCGGAGCACACTGATTTTTCAAATGCCAGCTCTGTCGGGAAAGGAGGCGCTGTTATGAGCAGCTCTTCCAGTGGGCACAGAGGACGCCCATCATTTCCTCCATTGCTGGCTCATCTGTGGGACCAATCTGGTGTAAGCAACCTGTGGCCTGCACCTGTGGCCTCGAAGGAAGCACAAACCATCCACTTTCCATTTCCTCGGCCCTTTTCCACCGCCCCCTTCCATGCCACCAGTTGCCAGTGGCTCCCAGAAAGCCTTATCGAGCCCCTTGTTGACACTTGGGGCTGCAGAGGCCTCTCCCCACTGGTCTGGCCTTTCCTGAGAGGCAGGGCTCCCATCCTCGGCCTTTCTGGAACAAGGAGGATGCCTGTGCAGGTGGATACACAGGCCTGGTTTGTTGCTGTCACTCGTCTTCCAGTGGGGAGCTTCCAGTGGGGAGCTTCACGTTGCCGAGTGGAAGAATCATGACCTCCACTTGCTTCCAAGGTGCTAGGGAAGTTTCAGGGTATGCTGGTTCCCCGCTCCAGCTGGAGGCCGAGTTTCTGGGGACTGCCAACTTTTCTACTCTATGATTGATTCAACGCCCGATGCTTCTGTTTGTTTCCTAACCCTTTCTACTATGCATTTTCCTTTTATCAGGTGTGCAGAGTTAAATACTGTGTATTTATCACTAAAAAGTACATGAACTTAAGAGAAAAATAAGCCCTTGGTGTTTTTCCACAGATGTTTAAGCTTCTCTGTAAAGTTGAAATAAATAGCAAAATGGTGCAAAGCCGGGGCCTGTTTGGGATGTTTGTGTTGGTGGTTGCGTTTGTGTTGGTGGTTGTGTACTCAGGCTGTCTGCCCTGATGTGTGTATTCCTGCCTTAGGCTGACAGCAGGGTCAGATGCGCAAGTCAAAGCTACTGTATTTGGCAAATCTCGAATTGACAGCATGTCCTAGGACCTCGCTACTCAGTGTGTGGGCTAGAAATGCAGCTGCCAGCCGGGCGCGGTGGCTCACGCCTGTAATCCCAGCACTTTGGGAGGCCGAGGCAGGCGGATCACCTGAGATCGGGAGTTTGAGACCAGCCTGACCAACATGGAGAAAACCCATCTCTACTAAAAATACAAAAAATTACCCAGGCATGGTGGTGCATGCCTGTAATCCCAGCTATTCAGGAGGCTGAGGCAGGAGAATTGCTTGAACCCGGGAGGTGGAGGTTGTGGTGAGCTGAGATCACACCACTGCACTCCAGCCTGGGCAACAAGAGCAAAACTCCATCTCAAAAAAATAAATATAAAAAAGAAGTGCAGGAGGCAGCCATGACTGTAGCTGAAGCCTGCAGTCCCAGCACTTTGGGAGGCCAAGGTGGGCGGATCATGAGGTCAGGAGTTCAAGACCAGACTGACCAACATGGTGAAACCCTGTCTCTACTAAAAAATACAAAAATTAGCTGGGCATGGTGGCTCGTGCCTGTAATCCCAGCTACTTGGGAGGCTGAGGTAGGAGAATTGCTTGAACTGGACCCGGGAGGCGGACGTTGCAGTTACCCGAGATCGCGCCACTGCACTCCAGCCTGGGCTACAGAGCGAGACTCCATCTCAAAAAAAATTTTAATCGAGTGTGGTGGTGCATGCCTGTGGTCCCAGCTACTCGGGAGGCTGAGGTGGGAGGATTGTGTGAGCCCTGGAGGTCAAGGCTGCAGTGAGCCGTGATCATGCCACTGCATATCAGCCTGGGCAACAGAGCAAGACCCTGTCCCAAAGATTAAAGAAATGCAGATGCCCAGGCTTGGCTTAAACCTGCTCCATAGGTGAGTCATCTGCATGCTGAAGTTTGAGCAGCACTGCTCTTGCAGGCAGGTAATTGCAAGATTCTGGTGGAGGCCAGACAGCTGCGTAGCCCCCGAGCGGTCTCAGTCACACTGAGCTATGGCCTGCCATGCCACATGAGGCTTTGCCCCATGAGGTAGGCATTAGCCACTTTTATGGATCATCATCTGTGAGGTGAGACTCCAAAAAGTCAGTCATCCAAGGGTTAGAATTTGCCAGCAAAACCCTTCTGGTTTTTTTCTTTTTCTTTTTTGAGACAGGGTCTCGTTCTGTCATCCAGGCTGGAGTGCAGTGGCAGTCTTGGCTCACTCCAGCCTCCACCTCTCAGGCTTAAGTGATCCATCCATCTTAGCCTCCAAAGTAGCTGGGACCACAGGGGCCTGCTGCCACACTCAGATAGTTTTTTAATTTTTTTTTTTTTTTTTAGACAGAGTCTTGCTCTGTCACCCAGGCATTGCTTTCCTGGCTTTGAACCTCATTTTTCCGTTATCAAGGGGCAGCAGATGAGTCTGAGATTCCTGTCGATTTCTGCAGAAATACGACATTAAAATCCTGGCCTTTAAGGGTCGGGAGCAGGGGGTTCCTGTTAAAGCTCTCATGAATCTGACAAAAGTGACAGGAAGTGCATGCAGGTGCACCACCATGCAGCAGTGCTTTAGGCATTTCTGGACTCCTGGAATCCCATCCCCAGATATGAGGCTGAAGGTCGGCTACTTAGGAGGCGGCCACCAGGGGGCCCCAATGAGTAGGGGGTGGCACAGCTGAATGCAAGGTAACTCCGGTGAGTAGATGAGCAGTGACCCCCACAGCCATCCCTCACCCCAACACTGGCTTGCTTTCACATTTTTATTTTATAAAAGAGGAGGCTAAACGACATCTCTCCCACCTCAGAAGATAGCCAGTGACGATCACTGCTTAACCAGCAAGATCACAGACACACCCATTGCCTTAAGTCTGTTTTGTGCTGCTGTAACAGAGGACCTAAGACTGGGTAATTTGTAAAGAACAAAAATTGATTTCTCACACTTCTGAAGGGCAGGAAGTTCAAGAGGAAGGTGCCGGCTGGTTTGGTATCTGGTGAGGGCTGCTTTTTGCTTCCAAGAGGGTGCCTTGATGCTGCATCCTTTGGAGGGAGGAACATTTGTCCTTGCACGGCAGAAGGTGGCAGGGCAAAGAGTGGATGCACTCCCTCTATAGCCCTCCTAGAGGGCACTGGCCCCATTCATGAGGGCATTGCAGTCCTGACTCAGTCACCGCCCCAAGGCTTCTGACCTCCCAACACTGTTGCATTGGGGATTCAGTTCCCAACATGTGAATTTCAGCAGACATATTCAGACCCTATCACCACTTCTAAACATTTCGGCTCCATTTGACCCTTAAGCCCAAGCAAGCACTTTTTATTTTTAGTTTTTCAGACAGTGTCTCACTGTGGTGCCCAGGCTGGAGTGCAGTGGCACTGCCGTAGCTCACTGCAGCCTCAACCTCCTGGGCTCAAGTGATCCTCCAGCCTCAGCCACCCAAGTAGCTGGAACTACAGAGGTACACTACCACATCGGCTAATCTAATTTTTTGTAGAGATAGGGTCTCACCATGTTGACTGGGCTGGTCTTGAATGCCTGTGCTTAAGTGATTCACCTTGGCTTCCCAGAGTGCTGGGATCACCGGTAACAAGCATTTTTTTAAAAGGCAGCACGAACCAGAGCTTCATTAAAGGGGAGTTGGTAAACCTTTTTTTTTTTTTTTTTTTTTCTAAAAGCAAGAAAAGCCCAGCTCGGTAATTTATCCAGCAGAAGCAGAGTATTTCTAAAATAATAGTTCCCCTCAGTAGTACTTGGAAGTGAATTCATGGCAGAGGTGAAGGGCGAACTGCTTCCTCTAGGGGGATTCTAAATACCTGATGCAGAATTCAGCGGATGTGTGGCTGGGCACAGTGGCTCATGCCTGTAAGCCTAGTACTTTAGGAGGCTGAGGTGGGAGGATCACAAGGTCAGGGGTTTGAGACCAGCCTGGCCAACATGGTGAAACCCCGTCTCTACTAAAAATACAAAATTAGATGGCTGTGGTGGCATGCTCCTGTAATCCCAGCTACTTGAGAGGCTGAGGCAAGAGAATTGCTCAAACCCCGGAGGTGGAGGTTGCAGTGAACCAAGATCGCGCCACTGCACTCCAGCCTGGGCGACAAAGCAAGACTCTGTCTCAAACAAACAATAATAAACCAAAACAGCACCAATTCAGTTGGTGTGAAGTTGTACCTGGAAACAGCTTCATGAACGTTTCAAACCTGTACAGAGCTAGGTGTGCGTGCTGCTGCTTTTAATTGGAAACTTTTGGGAAGCAAACAGGGATGGTAGAGGAAGCCACTTCCATGCTACCAAAAATTGCATTACCTGTAGCACAGAATTGTAATTTTATGTCAAAATTGAAGCACAGGTAAGATGTCACTAGAGAAAAAGCATCATGTGAACTGTATAAGAAGACAAGCTAATGACAGAAATTACTAGGCTTTAAAAAGTAGGCAGCCGGGTGCAGTGGCTTATGCCTGTAATCCCAGCACTATGGGAGGCTGAGGCGGGAGGACTGCTTGAGCCCAGGAGGTGGAGGCTGCAGTGAGCCGTGATCGTGCCACTGCACTCCAGGCTGGGAATAAAAATAAGTAAATAGGCTGGGCATGGTGGCTCATGCCTGTACTCCCAGCACTTTGGGAAGCTGAGGCGGGAGGATCATTTGAGGTCAGGAGTTCGAGACCAGCCTGGCCAACATGGTGAAACCCTGTCTCTACTAAAAATACAAAAATTAGCTGGGTGTGGTGGCGCACCTGTAGTCCCAGCTGCTTGGAAGGCTGAGGCAGGAGAATCGCTTAAACCCAGGAGGCAGAGGTTACAGTGTAGAGATCACACCACTGCACTCCAGCCTGGGTGACAGAGCGAGACTCTGCCTCAAAAATAAATAAGAAGTAGGGGGAAATGTGCATAAGCTCCAGAAACAGACTGTTCCATGGACCTTTTCTGAGCACAGTGGGCTGGACAAGTGGATTTACTTGTCGTCGTAAAAGGGTAGGAAGGAAAGTTCTAGCACATGCTATGAGACAACAGACAGGGATTAAGAAAATCATGTTTTAATGTCTGGTCCTCCACCACCTCCGCACAGCGCTTTCTGAGGAGTAATGCCCGCTCTGCGTCCTGACTGCAGGGAATGTCAGGGGCAGCCTTGTAGCCCAGGCCTGCTGTAGGTCTAGTGACAGCAACCAGGTGGCCTCCTCTGCCGCATAAAGTGCTTGCACAGAGCCGCAGTGCCTCGGAGGACTGGGCCTGTTCTGCAGGGAGCTGGAGACGGGAGGCTTCTGAGCAAAGCCAGCTCCTGCCCGGAAAGCCACAGCAGTGCCACTGCCTCGGGCCAGCACTCACCCATAACCCCAGGCTGCAGGAACCACAGAGTTGACCCAGCCAAGAACAGACCTGGGAGCTACTGGGCTGCGTGGGCAAACAGATCCTGCACACGACACACAGGAGCTGTGGGCAACCCTGAGTACTTGTGGAGCGCAGACTCAATCAGATTCCAGAACTTTCTCTGGGGTGATGTGACAGCCATTTCTCCCTCCTCCTCTCTGTTCTTTGATGGGGTAGGCATCACTGGTCCAACTCACTAGCAAGGCCCTGCCAAGAAGGACACAAGTGGATCGAGGTACACCCGGCACACCCTGCTCCCCGGGACCCCTTGCGGCAGGCGGGAGTAAGGGGCGCTCCCTGGACTTCACCCCCAGGGGTTCTCAAGTTGGTCCAAGGCCTGGAACCCACCTTCCTGTTATGCAAAGTGAATTTAAGTAGCGTGTGCCCCAGGCTTTCTCAGGGCATCCATTATCAGAACCAACTGAGATGTTGCTGGCTTGAAAGAGTCAATGCAGTACAGGGGACTAGGGATGGAGCAGCTGCTGAGACTGGCAGGACTGCCCGGGCTAACAGGGTGACACTGTGCCAAACCTGTGCCAGCCTCTGCAGAAGGGCCTCCCCAGACGGTCCCCATGCCCATGGCTTCCGCACCCCGGAGACAAGACACCTCTGCTGGCGGGGGCCAGGAGGGGCCTACCTGCTCGTAATCTTCCACATACTTGTATTTCTTCTCCCGATAGTACAATCTTTTCTTCATGCAGTAGAGGACTATGATGTCACACAGCACGGTCGCCTGAGTTGAGCACAGGATGAGAGTGAGTGGGAGGCTTGCAGCCCCTTTCATTCTGCACGTGCCCCTTCCCACGGAGCCTGGAATCTTTGCCGGAATAGAAAGGCACCCCTGTCTCTCGGGAGAAGGCTGGGACCTGAGGGGCATGGTCTTGGCCAAGGGAATGCAGAGGAGGGCTGGGGGCAGAGGGAAAGAAGTCTAGAAACAGGTCTGAGGTCCGGGTCCCAGGGCCAGGACTCAGCCCAGGGTCTTACCTCACCGTGAGGGTGAAGGCAGGGACTAAACCACTCACCATGCCCAGCAGTGCCAGGCCAGAGCCAATGTTGATCATGGTGGGGATGACATCAAATTTCCCTGCCTGCAAAGACACAGAAAAAGAACAAACGTGTTTCCGCGGGGGCAGGGAGAGGCCCCTTGCCCCTTGGGGGAGTGACAGAGGGGAGCCAGTGGCGCGAGCTACCTTCCCAAACACGATGATGTCGAAGCGGATGCCGTAGGCCTTGATGAGTGTGCGCTGCTCATTGCCAGCCAGGTCTTTGTAGTACTTGGCAAACCTGAGAGGAAGGAGGATGGATTGGCGGGTTGGCGGGGATGGCTGGGGCAGGGAGACGGCCAGGGCGGGACCTCAGGCCGCAGGAGAGGATGTTAGAGCAGAGCAGGTGCGGGCGGACGGTCCACTTTGCCGGCTGAACAGATGAGCGGCTCGGGGCTTCTGTCCTGGCTCAGGTGGGCTGTGCAGGGGGATGCGGGGCCCACTGGGTGCAGGGGCACAGGGAGGCCTCCTCCTCCAGCACCACCATCCCCTACTGCACCCGAACCGTTTGCTCTCAACATCCTACCTGCCTCCCTTAAGGGACCCTGATGTCTAACATCTAGCAGTAAGAATGTGGCAGCAGCACTGCAGGAAGGGACTGGGCCAGCCCCCAAACACAGCACCAGTGCAGAATCAAGAAACACTGGTTCTGTGCACGCAGTTTTCAAGAACAACAACAAAAAGAACCACTGATCCATCAAACAGATAAAGAGATGAACAAAACGTAATCTGGCCACACAACAGAATATGATTTGCCCATAAAGAGATGAGATACTGACACAGGCTACAACACGGATGAACCTGGAAAGCATCCGGCTGAGGGGAAGGAGCCAGGCACAGAAGGACACGCAGGGCATGATTCTCTTTATATGAAATGCTCAGAAGAGGCACATCCGCAGGGACAGGAAGTAGACTGCTGTTGCCGGGGGCCAGGGGATGACAGAGGGTGCAGAGGCTCTTCTTGAGACGACGGAATGTTCTAAAATGGACTGTGGTGAAGATTGCACTTATCTGTGAAGATGGTGAAAACTATGAATTCTATACTTTGAATGGGTGAATGGTATGACATGTGAATTGCATCTCAATAAGACCATTTAAAAACACATGGCCGGGCGTGATGGCTCATGCCTGTAATTCCAGCACTTTGGGAGGCCGAGGTGGGTGGATCACCTGAGGTCAGGAGTTTGAGATCACCCTGGCAAACATAGTGAAACCCCATCTCTACTAAAAATAAAAAAATTAGCTGGGCGTGGTGGCATGTGCCTGTAATCCCAGCTACTCAGGAGGCTGAGGCAGGCAGAATTACTTGAACCCTGGAGGTGGAGGTTGCAGTGAGCTGAGATCGCACCACTGCACTCCAGCCTGGGCGACAGAGCAACACACTGCCTTGATTTAAAAAAAAAAAAAAAAAAGCTGGGCGCGGGAGTGAGGGAAGGTGTTCTCTTTCCGGGTCCAAAGGGGGCGCAGTTTTGAGGGCAAGAACTCAGCGCCATGCCTCACTCCCATCTCTCTCCATCTGGGAGATTTAACGGTTTATGCTTAAATTTCAGGGGCACGGGAAGAAACTAAGAGTCAATCACTCCAGCAGAAGTTCTAAGGAACTCGTTCATTGGCCTGGGGTCTTAGAGAAGGTGGGGGTTCCTCCCAGGTGAAAAGTCCCCTTCTTCCACATCCCTTGGGACTCCATGTTTGGATCCCCTTCCACGAACACTCCCTTCGTAGAAGCCATCTTTCTCTCTCCTGGATTTTCCGTCTGGAGTCCCCTTCCACACTCTTTCGTGGAAGCCTGTCTTCCCCTCCTAAACTCCATCTCTCTCTCTCTCTATTCCCTTCCACTCAGTGCGGAAGCTGCTTTCCTCTCCTGGATTCCATCTTTCTGGATTCTCTCACTCAGTGTGAGAGCGGCTTTTCTTTCTCTCACTCAAGGTGAGAGCTGTTTCTCTCTCTCCTTTTTCTCTCTCTGCTCTAAATAAATCACTTTCTACAAACACCTTTGTGTCTGGCATTTGCTGTGCTCTGCGCCATGGTCCCCTCTCATTCTTGAGAGGGCAGGAGACCAAGAACCTGGAGAAACGTCCTCTCAGGGGAGCTGAGGGCACCCTGAACCCCGGAACTCCAATATTACATGGCTCGTGCCTGTAATCCCAGCACTTTGGGAGGCCGAGTGCGCGAATCACTAGGTCAAGTGTTCAAGACCATCCTGGCCAACATGGTGAAACCCTGTCTCTACTAAAAATTAGCTGGGCGTGGTGGCACTTGAGCCACTGCACTCCAGCCTGGGTGACAAAGCAAGACACTACCTTAACAAACAATAACAACAATAATAAAAAAATACACACACACATACACACACACACACACACACACACACACACAGAGCGAGAGGGTGAGCGCATGCGCACGGGGATGGATGGTTGGCGGAGGACCATCAAGACATACATCTGCTGCCGCATGTTCTCCGGGTATCCACCAGGAGCCTAGGCCCGCACCCTAGGTCCATGCTGTATCTGGCCCACAACTTCCATGTCATGGGTCGGGGAGGCTCAGGCAGGGCCTGATGCTGGCCGAGGTTGGGGGATAGGTGTCCCGAGGTCTCTCTGTTCTAGGGCTCTGACCCATGTTTGAGGATTCCACAAGAAGTGTGTGACAGTAGAGATGGAACAACACAAATCTAACTGCTAGAAAAAAATTCAAACATCTGCCTTACTCAGTGAGCCGGATGGTGCAAAAGGACAGCAGATCCCACAATTTCAGAGGTCTTGGGATCCCGTACAGGTTGGATTCCATACGTCACCGCTAGAGGGAGATAAATGCAGCCCAAAAGCAAGGCTGAATGCCTGGGATGGTCCCTGGGGGCATTTTTTTTTTTTTTCCTGAGACGGACACTTGCTCTGTCACCCAAGCTGGAGTGCAGCAGTGGTGCGATCTCGGCTCACTTCAACCTCCACCTCCAGGGCTCAAGCAATTCTCCTGCCTCCACCTCCCAGGTAGCTGGGATTACAGGCATGTACCACCATGCCTGGCTAATTTGTTTTATTTTTAGTAGAGATAGGGTTTCTCCATGTTGGCCAGGCTGGTCTGGAACTCCTGACCTCAGGTGATCCACCTGCCTTGGTCTCCCAAAGTGCTGGGATTACAGGCATGAGCTACCATACCTGACCTAAGTTTTGTATTTTTTTTAGTAGAGATGGGATTTCGCCATGTTGGCCAGGCTGGTCTTGAACTCCTGACCTCAAGTGATCTGCCCGCCTTGGCCTCCCAAAGTGCTAGGATTACAGGCATGAGTCACTGCACCTGGTCTGGAGAGCCTCTTTTTAAGGGGTGTGAAAAATGCAACAAAGCGTACATAGAAATGTACCTGGCTACGGCTTCCACTGCCTCAAGGAAGTGACAATAAGGCCCTGCTAGGAGATCATCAGCTGTAGTAGGTTGAACAGTGTGTCTCTCAAATTCACATCTACCTGAAGCCTGGGAGTGTGACCTTATTTGGAAATAGGGTATCTGAAGATGTAATTTGTTAAGGTGAGGCCACACTAGATAGAGTGGGCCCTAAATCCAATGACTGACATTCTTACAAGAAGAGAAGACACAGAGACACACGCAGGGCAGAAGGCCCCGTGGCTGCAGAGGCAGAGACTGGAGTGATGCGTCTACAAGCCAAGGAACACCGTGGGCTCCCAGGAGCCGCGAGAGACAAGGAAGGACTCTCCCTAGAGCCTTCAGAGCCAGCATGGCCCTGCTGACGCCGGCACTTCAGGTTTCAGCCTCTAGAACTGTGAGAGAACCAAGTCCTGTGGTTACAAGCCACTGTTTGTGGGACTCAGTTACAGCAACCCCAGGACACTGAGACGCCACTGTTTGTGGGACTCAGTTACAGCAACCCCAGGACACTGAGACGCCAGCATTTGCAGCAGGGAATCCAGCAAAGGCCTTTCAGGGCCTCAAACCTTTGTCCCCTGTACTCTGGTGCTTCTGGGCAGGCTCAACCTTTGAGAAGCCAAATCCTGGGCCAGGCCCCAGAGGCCTTTGGACTGGAGGATCCCGAGACCATCCGCTCTTCGAGACAGTGAGTGGAGGTCACGGCTGAGGCTGGCGCTGGAAAGCTCAAGCCCCAGCCCCTCCTGGCTGCTCAAAGAACCCTCTCACTATGTTTCTTGTGGCAGGAAAGGGCAAGGAGGGCTCTTGGGAGCCGGATGGCCCTGGAGCAGGGCACTTTCCTGGCATGGCCTCCCTGCTGCCTTGGATGGGGGACCAGTAGCCTGCCCTTGGGGTGCTGCCTGAGTGCTGGTCTTAAGCAGGCATGGGTGCGCCCACTGGTGCATACCCAGCCACCAGCACCCCCAGAACACAAGTGAGGGGATCAAGCTCACGCCCACCTGAAATTGTAGCCAGGAGACACGTTGTGGTCGATGTCCCGTGTATCCAGGCGGCGGAAGGAGTACCTGGGCAAGCAGAGGGAGGCGGCTCTGTCCAGGTTGCAGTCCCAGTTGACCTGGATGCCCATGATGCCTCCCTGGGGGTAAGCAGCAGAGACACGGCAAGGCTTTCCTCAGCGCCTGGCACGAGACACGATCAGAGCTGGGTCAGGAGAGCCAGGGCCCACACCCACCTCCACGGCCATGTCCTGGAAGCTGTGTCCTGCGTTCTCCACTATTTTGCCAAGGCGGAATATGGGGCAGAAGGGATCTGTTTTAGCGTCATAAGTGCACGACTTGAGGTAGGCAGTGGTGATGTTGGGAAGGATATTCCTCCTGAAGTCGAGAGGAAGCAGAAAATCAGAGCCGTGAATGCCTCAGAGAGAGAGGAGCCGGAAGTTTCCCCCAGACCCTGGTGAACTCACACACCTGGCTGCCACTTACTTGCTGAAATTAAATTTGGGATACCAGATGTTGTTCTTAACCAAAAGAGTGAAGTTTTCTGCAGCCTTTAAAAAAGCAGGTCTGAAAAACAGTAACATTACTGTTAATTAAACACATATATACACATATACTCACATAGCCATTAGATATAATATATACATGTGTAAATGTGTAGTGTGTGTGTGTGTTTATCTATCTATCTATCTATCTATCTATTTTTTTGAGATGGAGTCTCATTTCTGTCACCTAGGCTTGAGTGCAGTGGCGTGATCTTGGCTTACTGCAACCTCTGTCTTTTGGGTTCAAGCAGTTCTCCTGCCTCAGCCTCCCATGTAGCTGGGACTACAGGCATGTGCCACTAAGTCTGGTTAACTATTTTTCATATTTTTAGTGGAGATGGGGTTTCACTATGTTGGTCAGGCTGGTCTCCAACTCCTGGCCTCAAGTGATCCACCCGCCTTGGCCTCCCAAAGTGCTGGGATGACAGCCCTGAGCCACCGCGCCCCGCCTACATATATTTTTGAGACACGCTCTTGCTCTGTTGCCCAGGCTGGAGTACAGTTCCATGAACACAGGTTCTTGTAGCGTCAACCTCCCAGGCTCAAAGGATTCTCCCACCTCAGCCTTTCAAGTAGCTGGAACTATAGGCAGGCAGGCATCACCATGCCTGGCTCATTAAAATAATTTTTTTGTAGAGACGAGGTCTTGCTACATTGCTCAGGCTGGTCTGGAACTCCTGACCTCAAGCAATCCTCCCGTCTCCACCTTCCTGTGCTGGACTACAGGAGTGAGCCACCATGTCTGGCCCCTACGTAATATTTTTAAAAACATATACACACATCTTACAATGTCATTTTGTCAAAAAGATGCACCACCCCTAGCATTATCTACCCCCTTCTGCATACACACTGCGTTAAGAAAAGAGACTGAGCCAAGCCTTCCAGGTTCTTCCACTCAAAGAAGGGCAGAGCCTCTCCTCAAGGCAGGGAGAACTGAATCAAGCTAACCAGGGAGGGGATGCACGGCCTCACTGGAAATCAGTCCTCCCAGGTCTCAGGGCCTCAGGCGTTCTCCAGGAGAAGAACAAAGGCTGGGCAGGTCCGGTTTTACAAGTCAAAGCCATGGTAAATTTGCCTACAGGCTGGATTCTGACCTGTCTGCAAAGTGCATAAAGCACCTGCCAGCAGGTGCGCCAGCCCCTTCTCAGAAGTGCCACGTCAGCTCCTGGCTGACAATACAAGTTGAATCTGTCCCCAAGGGGCCTCCATTTCTTTGGTGAATTTCTCCTGGAGAATCTGGCACTGTAGGACTGACCACTTCTGTGGGGGATGCTCCCCTCATGCAGGTGGGATCTTTGGAATGACATCGACAGTCTTCCCAGACCTGAGACAGGAGCAAGGCCAGTGACAGAGCCACACTCTAAGGAAAGCTGAGCCTGTCACCGCTGCTGTCAGAGAAAGGCCGAGACCAAGGGGCTTCTCTCGGGTTTTGTTTGTTTTTTTTTTTTGAGACGGAGTCTCGCTCCCGTTGCCCAGGCTAGAGTGCAATGGCGTGATCTTGGCTCACTGAAACCTCCACTTTCCAGGTTTAAGCGATTTTCCTGCTTCAGCCTCCTGGGTAGCTGGGGTTACAGGCACATGCCACCACGCCTGGTTAATTTTTGTATTTTTAGTAAAGTCGGGGTTTCAGGATGGTAGCCAGGCTGGTCTTGAACTCCTGACCTCAGGTGATCCACCCACCTCGGCCTCCCAAAGTCGGGATTATAGGTGTGAGCCACTGTGCCCAGCCTTATCTCAGATCTTCAAAGTCCTTGCTCCCTCAAGGGGGATGGCTCACAACAGGGGTGTACAAATTTTTGTCATTTCCTGTACGTAACACACCCATACACCTGTGTGCCTCATATACAATACTTTAAGATCAACTCACCTTTTTAGAGAAATTGAGACAAAATTCACATAATATAAAATTAATCATTTTAAACTGGACAATTCTGTGGCATTTACTACATTCACAATTGTTGTGCAATCGTCACCTCTGTCTAGTTCCAAAACGTTTTTGTTTTGTTTTGTTTTTCAGACAGAGGCTTATTCTGTCATTCAGGCCGGAGTGCAGTGGCACGATCTTGTCTCACTGTAACCTCTGTCTCCCAGGTTCAAGGGATTCTCGTGCCTCAGCCTCCTGAGTAGTTGGAATCACAGGTGCGCACCACGAGGCTGATTTTTATATTTTTAGTAGAGAGGGGGTTTCACCATGTTGGCCAGGCTGTTTTTGAACTCCTGGCCTCAAGTGATCCAACCGTCTCTGCCTCCCCAAGTGCTGGGATTACGGGCGTGAGCCACTGTGCCCAGCCTGATTCTGAATATTTATTATGAAAAAAAGAATGTGTAATATCTCATTGATAGTTTATGTTGGATACGTGTTGAAGTAATGTTTTGGGTTATTGTATAAAATGTTACTTGTTTCTTTTGCTTAATGTGGCTACTAGAAAACTTTAAATTGGAGTGTGGCTTGTAGTTGTGTCTCACAAGATACCATATTTTTCTTGCTCTCTCGCTGAGGTGGGTGGATCACCTGAGGTCAGGAGTTCGAGACCAGCCTGGCCAACATAGTGAAACGGTGTCTCTACTAAAACTACAAAAATTAGCTGGGCATGGTGGCAGGCATCCATAATCCCAGCTACTTGGGAGGCTGAGGCAGGAGAATCACTTGAACCGGGAGGTGGAGGTTGCAGTGAGCTGAGATTGTGCCACTGCACTCCAGCCTGGGTGACACAGCAAGACTTCGTCTCAAAAAAAAAAAAAAAAAAATTCAGAATCAATTATGAGTGTATTTCCTATGGATGCCCCATCTCCTTTCAGACCAGCCACATTTCAATTGCTCAAAAGCCACGTGAGGCCAGAGGCTCCTGCACTGGAGAGCACAGCTCTGTGAGATCCTCTTCAGCTCTAAGATGCTAGGATTCCTTTTTTCTACCACCTTCCTTTGCCTCAGCAATCTCTAAATCTGCAGTTCTCAGCCTTTCCCTCCTTTTCAACACACTCAGGATGAGGTTCAGTGGCTTCCTGCTCCCCAGGGCTCATAGAGGCCTCAGTCGGCGCTCTTGGTGAGCAAGGCATTGGGCTGCATGCGCTTCTCAGAGTGCGGCCTGGACTCCCCCCCTGCCAAGCACAGCCAATGACAGACAACCAGTGAGAATGTTAGTCTGGAGCAACCTTGAACCTGTCTAGTTTAGTTGATTTTTAAATTTTTTATTAAATTTTTATTTTTTGAGACAGACTCTCCCTCTGTCACCCAGGCTGGAATGCAGTGGTGCGATCTTGGCTCACTGCAACCTCCACCCCCCAGGTTCGAGCGATTCTCCTGCCTCAGCCTCCCAAGTAGCTGGGATTACAGGTGACAGCCACCACGTCTGGCTAATTTTTATATTTTTAGTAGAGATGGGGTTTTTCACCACGTTGGCCAGGCTGGTCTCAAACTCCTGACCTCAGGTGGTTTGCCTGCCTCAGCCTCCCAAAGTGCCAGGATTACAGCGTTAGCCACTGTGCCTGGCCAAATCTGTCTAGTTTAGTTTAAAATATAATGTAGCAAACATCTGTTATTTTCTTCCCGGCATCTGCTCCCAGCTTTTCTGATAACAGAACCCCAAGTTTCCTTTGGAAGCCATACCTCCCTGATGCTTGCCTGTGTCACTCGGGTGGGTCCGACTCTAGCCCCAGCTGCAGAGGTGGGCATGAGGCCCAGGCCCAAGCTGATAAGCAAAACCCATGCCCCAGCCACACTGATGGGTTGAGAGCTGTGGCTGATGATGTAGTGATGGACAGGTCTAGACTCTCCAGGGACAGCTGGGACTTGGCCATGGGGGCTTAAAGTGCAGCGCTGCCCCCTGGGCTATGTGGTAGATCCTGTGAGTGAAGCTGGCACGAAAGGACATGGAGGCAGGCAGGGAGACCAGGGTGTTGTTCTTTAGCCCTCACTCTGTCACCCAGGCCAGAGTACAGTGGCACCATCTCAGCACATGCAGCCTCCGCCTCCCAGGTTCAAGTGATTCCCCTGCCTCAGCCTGGCACAAGATGCTCATGGCCACGCTGGATCTTTTTGGTTAGCTGAACAATATACGGCCCCCACTAAGCACACGTGTGTGTGTGTGTGTGTGTGTGTGTGCGCGCGCGCGCGCACATGTGCTTAAGGCACTGAGAACTGTTTCCTGTCAGTTATTTGAAACTGACAGAGTCCTAACATACGAGGAAATTACCTGCACCCTTCTAGTGAGTGATAGACACTTGTGGCCCACCTTGCCACTGATGGTCGCTGCCTTGTGGTTGAGAGCAGTCATCCTAGGGCAGCCTGACTCCACACAGACACCAGTAACACACAGAAAACCACAACACACAAGTGTAATCCTTGATTACCTCTGCTCAAGGCTGACATCCAGAGTTTAAGGTGCTTCCGGCGGGGTGCAGTGGCTCCCACCTGTAACCCCAGCACTTTGGGAGACCAAGGCAGGTGAATCACTTGAGGTCAGGAATTCGAGACCAGCCTGGCCAACATGGCAAAACCCTGTCTCTACTAAAAATACAAAAAATTAGCCGGGCATGGTGGTGGGCACCTGTAATCTCAGGTACTTGGGAGGCACAAAAATCGCTTGAACCCAGGAGGCGGAGGTTGAACCAAGATTGCACCATTGCATTCCAGCCTGGGTTACATAGTGAAACTGTGTCTCAAAAAAAAAAAAGGCACTTTCTTCCTTCCCTAGGGCTGGACTCACTGTGGCACATGTGTGTCATCCTCCACTGGGCACCAGGCTGCCACCTCGCAGGTCTTCACGGACCCGTTGAAAGGCACGCATCTGCCTGTTGAGACTCCTACAAGGACAAGGGGGTCCCAGGTCCACAGGGGCCTCCCGTTTTCTACCTTTTTGGAGTAGAGAATAACAGCCCCACCCAGGCTCCCACGCAGCCAATCCTGAGCTCTGCAAATCTGGGATTTAGACAGTGTCAGTGTCCAGGAGTTAGAATCAGAGGAAGACAGTCACCTGTGTGCCAGCCACATCTCAGCCAGGGTGATACCAAGCTAAAGAATGGCGCAAGAGGCCGGGCGCGGTGGCTGACTTCTGTAATCCCCGAACTTTGGGAGGCTGAGGTGGGCGGATCACCTGAGGTCAGGATTTTGAGATCAGCCTGGCCGACATAGTGAAACCACATCTCTACCAAAAATAGAAAAATTGCCAGGCATGGTGGCATGTGCCTGCAGTCCCAGCTACTCAGGAGCTGAGGCAGGAGAACTGCTTGAACTCGGGAGGTGCAGTGAGCTGAGATCGCACCACTGCACTCCAGTCTGGGCAACAGAGCAAGATTCTGGCACAAAAATAAATAAATAAATAAATAAACAGGGCAAGAGCTGGGATGACAGCCATGAATGTAGACAGGGTTCTAGGGCCCAGCCTCGACACCTGGCTCACCCAGGGTCATGTGAAGGAATTGGGGGGATTTCTTTATTCCTGAGATTTCCCTATCGAAGAGGCTTCACAGTGGAGGTGGTCTGATCAGGGACTGCCTTCCCCAGGAGGCCTCGAGCTCGTACCATTGCTGTGGGTGCCGGCAGAGCCAGCAGTGCAGCTGGCATCTGATTCACACACACTGGTTGAATCTGGAATCTGGAAAAAGAAGGAGTGAGAAGAAGGTCCACGTGGCCCAGCTCCACATACCTGCGGACAGGCGTGCAGAGAGGGGTGGGGGCCTGGGGCTCTGCCGGGGGAGCCGCCTACCTCGGGACACAGGCCCTGGGTCTGGTTCATGGTGAGGATCATGTTGGTCATGATGAAGAGGGAGTTTTCCTCCTGCAGAGGGGAGAGAATGTGGGCAAGTCATGCTCAGAGGACTCAAGGAGAGCCGAGAAAGGCAGACTTTGACTTAATAGGCCAATTCAAAAACTGACCGCCCGGCCTCCCGCTCTCTTCCAGGAAAGATTATAAACTTTAAACTTATAAGTTAAAAGTTTAACTTTATTATTTATTTATTTATTTATTTATTTTTTTTTGAGACGGAGTTTCGCTCTTGTTACCCAGGCTGGAGTGCAATGGCGCGATCTCGGCTCACCGCAACCTCCGCCTCCCGGGTTCAGGCAATTCTCCTGCCCCAGCCTCCTG
>NW_016107484.1:136070-139729 GCF_001604975.1 Cebus imitator | reverse complement strand
TCTCTACCAAAAATACAAAAAATCAGCTGGGCATGGTGGTGCGTGCCTGTAATCCCAGCTACTCAGGAGGCTGAGGCAGGAGAATTGCCTGAACCCAGGAGGCAGAGGTTGCGGTGAGCTGAGATCGCGCCATTGCACTCCAGCCTGGGTAACGAGAGAAACTCCGTCTCAAAAAAATAAAAATAAAAATAAAGGAATAGCCGGCCGCGGTGGCTCACACCTGTAATCCTAGCACTTTGGGAGGCTGAGGTGGGTGGATCACCTGAAGTCAGGAGTTCAAGACCAGCCTGGCCATCGTGGTGAAATCCTATCTTAAAAATAAATAAATAATTTAAAAAAATAAATAAAATAAGGGAATAAAGCACTGACCCAAACCACAACATGGATGAACCAAAAACATGATGCTGAATGAAAGAAGCCAGACACAAAGGCCACACAGGACATGATTACATTGATGTGAAATTTCCGGAACAGTCAAGTCCACAGAGACAGAAAGCACTTAGTGGTTGCCAGGGAGTGAGGGATGTGCGGAACGCGGGGAGGGGGGAGTGCTGTGTAGCATACGAGGCTTCTCTTTGGGGTGATGGAAATGTTCTGCAGCAGACCGAGGTGAGGCTTGTACAATACTGTGAGTGCACTAAATGCTGCTGAATTTTTCATTTTAAAATGGTTGATTTCTTTCATTTATTTTCTCTTTTTTGAGAGAAGCCTTGCTCTGTTGCCCGTGCTACAGTGCAGTGGCACAATCTTGGCTCACCACAACCTCCACCTCCTGAGTTCAAGCGATTCTCCTGCCTCAGCCTCCCAAGTAGCTGGGACTACAGGTGTCTACCACCATACCTGGCTAAGTTTTATATTTTTAGCAGAGACGGGATTTCACCATGTTGGTCAGGCGTGTCCCAAACTCCTGGTCTCAAGTGATCCACCTGCCTCAGCCTCCCAAAGTGCTGGGATTACAGACATGAGCCACTGTGCCCGGCTTAAAATGGTTAATTTCTGTAAGTGAATTTTATTGCAGTTTTTTAAAAAGGGGGTTCTGCAAGCTGAAACAATGGTTTCTCAGTTAAGCTTGCCTTACTGAGGGAAAGAGCCAACAAGTGCTAACAACATTCCCTGCCAACCAGATTATCTCAGGAATAAAAACACGAGGCCTCATCTCATGGGGCTCAGATCTGGCTGCTTTTCTTTCCTAACTGAAATTATAAATAAAACATTCTAGAGAAGACTCGGTCAGGGTCAGCAAGTCACATTTCTGTTTGAGAAGCTTCTGTTTCCTCCTCATATGTATGAGGGTGCCAAATCATTGATTTAGAATTTCTGCAAAGCAGTTTGCTAGGGATGAGACTGAAGAACTGCTGATAATGACCTCCTTACATAAGGAATAAAAGGCAAAGACCCCAAAAGATTCTAGTTGGATCCTCCTCTCACTGGGCGCTGGTATCCATCTATCTAATCTATCTCTAATGTATCCTACCTAATCTATCCTACATCTATCATCTTGTCTATTTCCTATTTATCTATCACCTATCACCTATCTAGTCTACCCTATCTATCCTATCTGTCTACCCATCCACCCATCCACCCATCTATCTTAACTATCTATCTGTCCATCCGTCCATCTATCTAGCCATTCACCCATCCAATCAAGATGGGGGCTCACTATATTGCCCAGGCTGGTCTCGAACTCTTGGGCTCAAGCGATCCTCCTGCTTGGCCTCTGAAAGTGCTGGGACTACAGGCATGAGCCACTCTGCCTGGCTGGGCCCAGGCATTTTAAAAGGAGATGCCCAAAGCTTTCGGCATTTCACACTCCTGGGAAGAACAGTCAGCAGTGGGAGCCATCTTAGGGATCAGAGCAACTCAGAAACCAACCAGTCTGTAGACATCCTCACCTCCGGTCTGAGAAGTGGTGGAAGTCCTAGGAATAGCTGGCATCCTCCAAAGGCCTAGGGCAAACTATGTTGGGAGACAAGAAGGCCACAGGAGGAAGCCTGGGGATGAGGCATGAGCTGTCACCGCAGCCATGCTGTCGTGTTCCCAGGTGTTCAATGTACAAAAACCCTCCTCGTTTGGTGTCAGAGAAGGCTGCTCCTAAGACTCTCCTGAGTTATACTTGGAACAATTCAGTGTGGTCTACTTTTTATTTCCTCTCTCTCCTTCACTCTCTTTCAGAGTTGGGGTCTCGCTCTGTTGCCCTGGCTGGAGTGCAGTGGCCTGATCATAGTTCACTTCAGCTTCAAATTCCTGGGCTCTGGCTGGGTGCGGTGGCTCATGCCTGTAATCCAAGCACTTTGGGAGGCCGAGGTGGATCACCTTTATTCCTTTATCTTATTTTTTTGCGACAGTCTTACTCTGTCACCCAGGCTGAGGTTGGGAGTTTGAGACCAGCCTGACCAACATGGAGAAGCCCTGTCTCTACTAAAAATACAAAAATTAGCTGGGCATGGTGGCACATGCCTGTACCCCAGCTACTTGGGAGGCTGAGGCAGGGGAATTGCTTGAACCCAGGAGGCCAAGGTTGCGGTGAGTTGAGATCGCGCCATTGCACTCCAGCCTGGGCAACAAGAGCAAAACTCCGTCTCAAAAAAGAAACAAAAACAAACAAACAAAATAACTCCAGAGCTCAAGTGATCCTTCTGCCTCGGCCTCCAAAAGTGTTGAGATTATAGGCATGGACCATCACACCTGGCCTGTTTCCTTTCTCTCATCTACTTCAAATTAAAGGGAATTTCAGTCTGGAGATGAGCCAAGTGGCTGCAAACAGATGACTGTGCTCTGTCTACGGAAGAACACAGACATCACGAAAGCTCATGAAGAAAGCCCTGGGGAACTTACACGGCCCCCACCCAGATCCACCATGGAAGGCCGAGTTGAGGGGTGCTCCTTCCCACCAAGGGACAAAAGCAGGGCTTGTGTCCTTCCTCATCCGCCCAGTAAACACACCAAGCATGACATTCCCAGAGTTTGCTGGGACGAGGCTACAGGGGCACAGGAGGCAGCCGTGTCTCTGCTGAGACAGGTGCATGCTAACAGGACTGCCCCCTCCAGCCAACTGCAGATCCCCTGTTCCACTTGACCTTTACGGCTCGTTGGCTCCGTCTCCTCTCTGCACACCCCACAAGGCCCTTCTCATGAGAAGGCAGAGGGAAGGAGAGCACACCTGAAGAAACAGAGTTTCTGAAGTCCTTGTTTTCCCTGGCAAGAGCTCTGAGCCAAGAGTTGGCAGCTTATCTACACTGGTCACCCTAGGTCCCGCAGCACACAGGCCATCTGGAGGGGTATGTCAGGGTTTGACTGTGTGGCGCGGAGCTGCTCCCAGGGCTAAAGAGTCAATGTTTAACTTGGAGCTTTGCAGATTAACAGCCTGGAGGCTAGCATGTGGCAGTAAACAGTGTCTTCCCTTCCCTTTGGTCCCGATAGGGTCCGGTGCTCTGCCTGTTTCCTTCTTGTTTCGGTTTTGGTCTCTAATTGCTGTTAAAGTTCTTTTTTTTTTTTTTTTTTCTGAGACAGAGCCTCGCTCTGTTGCCCAGGCTGGAGTGCAGCGGCGCCATCTTAGCTCACGGCAACCTCCACCTCCTGGGTTCAAACAATTCTCTTGCCTCTGCCTCCTGAGTAGCGAGAGGGTTTTGCCATGTTGGCCAGGCTGGTCTCGAACTCCT
>NW_016107484.1:134314-135769 GCF_001604975.1 Cebus imitator | reverse complement strand
TGGTAGAGATGGGGTTTCACCATATTGCCCAGGCTGGTCTTGAACTCCTGCGCTCAAGGGATCCACCTGCCTCATCCTCCCAAAGTGTTGGGATTACAGGTGTGAGCCACTGTGCCTAGCCTTAAGTTTTTACACTGTCTGAAAAGATTTACCTTGTGGATTTAGGATAATGATGCAAACCCAAAACGTGTAAAGGTGCTATTTCCACTTGAATTTTTACTAGGATTTAAGACATGTGTTTTCTCATCTTTCAGCGCTTGAGATAGACCGAGATATCCACCTGGAAAACTTCCGGTGTCTCAGCCTGTCACACTTTCAAGCTGAGGGACCACAGCCGCCTGGATACACTCTGTTAGATCGTAAGCCGACAAGAGATCTGGCTGTACCGCTTTCTTGGACTAAAACAATCAGTCTGGGCATCGGTGATGTCAGGACTCAGGCCATGGCAATCATTAATCAAGTGTGCAAAGTCAGTAAAGAACAAAGGGTCAGTGTTAGACAGAAGACACAGTGGGAGACACACCTGAGCTGGTATCACATAATCGGCCACATCCCAGATCCGGAATCCAAGTTCAGAAGTGTTGGTCACAGCCACGCCCTTGACCTTGGTCGTAACAGAGCTGACCACGGAGTCAGTTTCCTGGTAGCCTTTTTCCCACACAAACACCCACCTATAAAATAAAACAGGCCTCTTAAATTGCCATTAGGATTCAATGGATTTGAACTGATGCCAGGAAGCCTCTGACAGCCAGAGGCTGGAAGTATGGTGTTGACTAATCTCATGACTTCTAGAGCCTCCATTTCCACTTCTGCCAAATGAGAATAGTAGCACCTAACCACAGGAGGGTTTGCAGGAAACAAATGAGGTGGTGCAGGTAAAGTGCTCAGCACACTGACGGCACAAAGAAAACGCTCGATGAATAGGGTCTTTATTACATGTGTTATAAGTTACCACTGGAGTGTTTATAGACACCAGGCACTGATCTAAGCTCTTTATATGTATTAACTCATTTAATCCTGACCACTTTATAAGGCAGGTATTATTATTTCCATTTTACAGAGGAGGAAACGGAGACACAGAGAGGTTAAGTCACTTGCCCAAGGTCACACAGCTAGTGAGTGGCAGAGTCAGGATTTGAAGTCAAGCCAGAAGCCTCTTCTCTCACCCACTATGCTCTGCTGTAAGCTCGTCCAACCCATGGTACTCAGGATGCATGCAGCCCAGGATAGCTTTAAATGAGGCCCAACACAAATTCGTAAACTTTCTCAAAACATTATGACTTTTGCCTTTTTTTTTTAAAGCTCATCAACTATTGTTAGTGTTAGTGTATTTTATGTGTGGCTAAAAATAATTCTTCTTCCAATGTGGCCCAGAGAGGACAAAAGATTGCACATCCCTAGACTACTCTTTCTACAAAAGAGAATTCTACCCTTTAACAAACTTTTTTTTTTTTT
>NW_016107484.1:131116-132604 GCF_001604975.1 Cebus imitator | reverse complement strand
AGGAGAGAAGGAGGGGAGGGAGGGAAGGAGGAGGGAAGGAGGGAGGGAGGGAAGGAGGAAAGGAAGGAAGGAAGGAAGGACGGAAGGAAGGAAGGAAGGAAGGAAGGAAGGAAAAAAAGAAAGGGAATTAACTGGTTTTCTGGTTTTCATTACTTACTTATGAGTGTGTCTGATTGAGCGGTCTCCAAGTTCATTGCCCAGCCTAGAGATGGGCTTTCCCCCTCACAAGTTCCTTTTCTTCTGAATTCCTGGTTTCTAGGAATTCAGCTGCAGTGTAAGCTTCCATTTAATTCCAGTCTGACACACAAAAGCTTGGGCAGGAGGACCGTACTCATCAATTGCAGTGAGTTGCCTAACTTAGAGACACAGGGTTTCGTGCCACTCATTATCATGTGATTACTTCATCATGTGACTGTTAACAGAGTTAGATAAATGATAATTGTGTGTTCGGTCTCTTTTAAAAAGGAAAGGATTGCTATAGGAGGAGACCACAATTTTGCCAAGATGAGTTGGATCAGAAAGTTAAGAGATTATTTGAAAAAAAGAGCCTTCATTCAGATCCTGAGTCAGTTTTGATTATTGCAAGATGGACAAAAGCAAAGCATTTACTGCTCTAAAGATTCTTGTGACTGAGATAGTGAATACGCCATAAGAAATCCTGCGAGCTGTGCTATCCAATACAAACATAATACGAGCTACAGGTTTTTTTTGTTTTTTTTTTGAGACAGGCTCTCTGTCGCCCAGGCTAAAGTGCAGTGGTGCAATCTCGACTCACTGCAACCTCCACCTCCCAGGCTACAGCGATCCTCCCACCTCAACCTCCCAAGTAGCTGGGTCTACAGGTGCGCGCCACCATGCCCAGCTAGTTTTTTGTATTTTTGGTAGAGGTGGGGTCTCACTATGCTGCCCAGGCTGGTCTCAAAACTCCTGAGCTCAAGGGATCCACCTGCCTCAGCCTCTCACAGCACTGGGATTACAGGCGTCAGCCACCTCAGCCATATGTAATTTAAAAGTTTCTAATAGCCATGTCAAAAAGTAAAAAGGAACAGGAGGGGCCAGGGGCGGTGGCTCACGCCTGTAATCCCAGCACTTTGGGAGGCTGAGGCGGACAGATTGCTTGAGCCCAGGAGTTTGAGACCAGCCTGGGCAACATGGAAACCTCATGACTGTAGAGATGAAAAACTTCATCTCTACCAAAAAAATTACAATAATTAGCCAATTGTGGTGTGCACCTGTAGCCAAAGTAATTCCAGAGGCTGAAGTGGGAGAATCACTTGATCCTGGGAGGCAGAGGTTGCAGTGAGCTGAGACGGTGCACTGCACTTAGGTCTGGGTGACAGAGCAAGACCCCATCTCAAAAAAAAAAACCAGGAAAAATTAATTGTAATGATATATTCTGTGTAACCCGATATATCCAAAATATTTTAACATGTCATCAATAGAAAATGTATTGATGTGATAGTGGTACTCTTTTTTTTTTTTTTTTTT
>NW_016107484.1:121556-128496 GCF_001604975.1 Cebus imitator | reverse complement strand
AAAAAAAAAAAAAAAGATCTGGGGATGGGTGCCAAAGATTCCCAGGTGGTTCCAATGTGCAGTTTGGGGGCCACTGCACTAAGCAATACGTGTCAGCCCAGCAGCTGTACACACTGGAACACCCCAGGTGAGCCTTTAAAGTGGCCCTAGGTGACAAGGTAAATCCCATCTTCTCCTCTCTTGGGTTGTCTTCAAAAGTAACAGATGCTGGCCGGGCACAGTGACTCACGCCTGTAATCCCAGCACTTCGGGAGGCTGAGGCAGGTGGATTACCTGAGGTCAGGAGTTTAGGATCAGACTGGCCAACATGGTGAAACCCTGTCCCTACTAAAAAATACAAAAATTAGCCGAGCATGGTGGCAGGCGCTGTAATCCCAGCTACTCTGGAGGTAGAGACAGGAGAATCGCTTGAACTTGGGAGGTGGAGATCATGGCACTGCACTCCACCCTGGGTGAGAGAAACTCTATCTCAAAAAAAAAAAAAAAAGAGTAACAGGTGCCTTCAAGTACAATGGCACATTCGGCGAGGCCTGAGGCGGTAGGGCATCTCTAGCCTAAGGGGGCAATGACTGACTGGGCTAGAGCAGGTACCATAAAAAGCCCCACAATCTTACAAAACAAAGGACGGGAACTTTAAATACTCTTGAAGTCTGACCTCGCTATATTTCGTTTGATCGTACAGTGATCAAAAGAAATGAACAGAAGTCATTCGTACCCAAGGGCAAGGCCGACTGGGAAGGAACCAAGCGGAAATTCCAATCTTTGGTTTTGTCAGCAAATCAGCAGGATGGGAAGTGAAGAGAGAAGATTGAGACGTTCAGGGCAAAACCCCCACAGCCAAGGGGCACTATGCATTGTCAAGCAGGAGAGGGTAAAGGCTTAGCCAGGCTTTGCCTTTATTTATTTTGTAAAGAGACGGCTCTCACACTGTTTCCCAGGCTCCAGCGTAGTGCTGTGATTACAGCTCACTGCAGCCTCAGCCTCCTGGGCTCAAGCGATCCTCCCACCTTAGCCTCCTGAGTAGCTGGGACCCCAGGCGCGCGCCACCACGGCCCGATTTTTAATTTTTTGCAGAGACGGGGTCCCACGATGTTGCCCAGACTGGTTTCGAACTCCTGGGCTCGGACGATGGGCCCGCCTAGGCCTCCCAAAGTGCTGGGATTACAGGCGTGCGCCACCGCGCCCGGCCCAGACTGTGGCTTCAAAACAGCAGCAAGCAGCCTCCTGCCCCCGGGACCCCGTCGCGGCGGCTGGAGCCCGGGGAAGGTGTCACCGCCTCGGCTTGCCGCCCCCATACTCGCCCAGGTGACCGAGGCCGGGATGAGCCGCCGCAGGACGCGGAGCCGAAGGCAGCTCCCGTCCGACCCCGCGCGACGCCCCCGCGACCCCGGCCGACCCCGCGCGGCCGCGCTCACCCGATGACGTAGGCCAGGATGAGCAGCTGCACGGCGCGGTTCATGAGTCCCACTTTGCGGCTGCGGATGAGCACGATGCGCGGCGTGTCGTACTCGAACAGGAAGGCCGCCAGCGCGGCGCAGCAGCCCGCCATGGCCGCGCCGCCCGCTCCCCGTCCCAGAGCCCGTCCGGGTCTCGGTCCCCGCTCGGAGCCCCGCCCAGCCCGGCCGGCCTGCGGTGCCGTCATCGCGGGGGAGGGCCCGGAAGGAGGCGGCGCGGGCGGTCTGGGCCCGGGGCCCGGGGCCCGGGGCCCGGGGAGGGCGCCACCTCCCTGCCGGGAACCTGGACCCTCCAGGGAGCCTGGAACTCGTGGGGAGGGAGTGGCCTCGCCCTTCGGGACAAATGACTTCTTCCAAAGGCGGGCGAGGGGCCTGGCGCGGTGGCTCACACCTGTCATCCCAGCGCTTTCGGAGGCCGAAGTGAGAGGGTCCCTTGATTTAGAGACCAGCCTGGACAACATAGCGAGATCCCATCTCTATCAAAAATACTCACGAAACCGGGCGTAGTGGCGGTCGCCTGTGGTCCCAGCTACTGGGGAGGCTGAGGTGAGAGAATCGTTTGAGCCCAGAAGGTCGAGGCTGCCTTGAGCTGTGATCTCGCCACTGCACTCCAGTCTGGGAGACGAAGCGAGACCCTGCTTCAAAAAACCAGAAACCAAAAAACAACAAAAAAGGCGGGTTGGGGAGTAATGACCTTCTCAGGAGGGCCAGGGAGAACGAGAGACTGTTTCGGGGAAGAGGGAGTCCGCTAGGAGAGAGTGACCTCCCATTTGGGGCCGAGTTCAAGTGAGGGGTAACGAGCAACCCCCCTTAGGGGTCCTTTTAGGTGCCAGGGACTTCCGTAGAGGACTCAGGGGTTATCTGGAGCAGCCATCGCTCAGGACTACAGGCTCCTAAACGCGTGCAGCTGGAGCTGGGGTCGTGCTGCCCTCAGCCTAAATATCAGATGTCGCGTGAGCTCTGGGTGAGAGCCACACACCCTGTAAGATGCCCCTCCTGGATTTGAAGCCTGGCCGCATTCTCACTGCAATCCAAATGCTTCCTTAGTTGCAGCCCGGGGGAGGCGATTCTGTGGTCATCCTTTCCACTGAGAAAATGGTATCACAACTTCAGGGGAGAATTGGAAAATAGAGGGAAAGTGGGGGAAACAGCCACCATTCCACTTCAAAAACACAATTTTCCGCGTGGATATTTGTTCATTCCCTTCAGATATGTTTTCTTTTCTCTCTCTCTCTCTCTCTCTCTTTGGAGATAGAGTTTCACTCTTGCCCAGGCTGGAGTGCAGAGGCGTGATCTCGGCTGACTGCAACCGCTGCCTCCCAGGTTCAAGTGATTCTCCTGCCTCAGCCTCCCGAGTAGCTGGGATTATAGGCACCTGCCACCACTTCCAGATAACTTTTGTGTTTTAGAGCTGGGTTTTCACCATGTTGGCCAGGCTGGTCTCCAGCTCCTGACCTCACATGATCCGCCTGCCTTGGGCTCCCAAAGTGTTGGGATTACAGGAGTGAGCCACCACAACAGAGATGTTTTTATAGGTGAATGTTATATTTACTTTCCCTAATACATTCAGAAAATATTAATAAGCACATTCCATATGCCAGATACTATCCAGTGAAGAGAACAAGCAAAATATCCTGCCTTCATGCAGCATAAATTCTGTCAGGTAATCGGTATAGTTACGGTTTGTAATCACAGTCAATGGTTGTGCTTTTCATTTTCTCATTCACACTATTTGGTTTCTATGTTACTGCAGACTCATAATGATTTTTTTTTCTTTCTTTTTTTTTTTTTTTTTTGAGACAGTCTCGCTCTTGTTGCCCAGGCTGGAGTGCAATGGCGCCATCTTGGCTCACTGCAACCTCTGCCTCCTGGGTTCAAGCGATTCTCCTGCCTCAGTCTCTCGAGTAGCTGGGATTACAGGCATGTGCCACCACTAGGCTAATTTTATATTTTTCGTAGAGATGGGGTTTCTCCATCTCTAGAGATGTTGGTCAGGTTGGTCTTGAACTCCCGACCTCAGGTGACCCACCCCCCCCCAGCCCCCCAAAGTGCTAGGATTACAGGTGTGAGCCACCATGCCTGGCCCATCGTGATAATTTTTAATCCATGGACCATTTCTTCTGGAAAGTATGGCATGATGTCTCTAACTGCTCTCATCTGCTTGCTTCTTACTTTGTGGATCCTCTGTATAATCTTTGATACAACATTTTTAGTTCATTTCCTGGATGTGAGATTCCTAAGCTACACCAACTTGTTTTTCCAAATATAGAGAGGTGAATAATAAAATTTGCAGAAAACAGCATCTGCCTCTAAGAGATGGAATTGTTAAGTTAGAGGAAGGAACAGAGATGCCCATGCATGCCTTGGTCCAAAATGGTCCCAGGAAAAGGTGGTGGTATTTTATTCATTCATTTGACAGAAATTTACTGAGTGCCTGTTTTTCGCTTGGCAATTTTCTCGATGCTAGGGATATGGAGTGAACAGGCAGGTGAGGTCTCTGCCCAGATGGAGCTTGGTGCAATTGGGAAAGCTCAAATTCTCTGTAGAAGAGGAACACTCCCTTGCTAAATCCTCATTGGAAGGGTTCTTAAAAAAATCATTTCCTTAAGAATCAAAACATGGCTGGGCACGGTGACTCACGCCTGTAATCCCAGCACTTTGGGAGGCCGAGGCAGGTGGATCACTTGAGATCAGGAGTTCCAGACCAGCTTGGCCAACATGATGTAACCCCATCTCTACTCAAAATACGAAAAACTTAGCTGGGCGTTGTGGCAGGTACCTGTAATCCCAGCTCCTCAGGAAGCTGAGGCAGGAGAATCGCCTGAAGGGAGGCAGAGGTTGCAGTGAGCTGAAATGGCTCCACTGCACTCCAGCCTGGGCGACAGAGTGAGACTCTATCTCAAAAAAAAACAGAAAAGAAGAAAAAAGTCATGGCAACAATCAAAACACATTTCCAGCCCCTTTTCATACTTACCCTATAGTAATGAGTTCGTCTCAACCTTACAAATCCTCATTCTAGATGGTTTGCTTGTGTTTTGGAATGGGGATGGGTAAGAAAAACAGAAATGCAAGTTTTCATAAATTACTAGTTGTAACATCATTAGGCCCAACCAAAGAAACTGATCCTAAAAAATAAATCAGCTGGGCGCTGTGGCTCAAGCCTGTAATCCTAGCACTTTGGGAAGCCAAGAAAAGGCTAGGAAAAGAAAGTGATTTTGTTTACACTGTTGCCCTTGGTTTATCTTTTTTTTTTTTTTTTTTTCCGAGACGGAGACTCACTCTGTTGCCCAGACTGGAGTGCAATGGCGTGATCTTGGCTCACTGCAACCTCTGTCTCCCTGGTTCAAGCAATTCTCCTGTCTCAGCCTCCTGAGTAGCTGGGACTATAGGTGTGTGTCACCATGCCTGACTAATTTTTTGTATTTTTTAATACAGATGAGTTTCACCATGTTGGTTAGGATGGCCTTGATCTCCTGACCTTGCGATCCACCCACCTTGGCCTCCCAAAGTGCTGGGATTACAGGCTTGAGCCACAGTGCCCAGCCTGGTTTATTTCTTTAAAAAAAAAACAACAACAACTTTATTCACCAGACACAGTGGCCCATTCCTATAATCCCAGCATTTTGGGAGATTAACTTGGAGTATTGCTTGAACCCAGCAGTTTGAGACCAGCCTGGACAACATAGAGAGACCCCCCATCTCCACAAATACTTTAAAAATGCAACAGCATGCCTGTTATCCCAGCTACTTGGGAAGGTGAGACAGGAGGATCACTTGAGTTTAGGGGATCAAGGATGCAGTGAGCCTGGGTGACAGAGTGAGACCCTGTCTCAAAAATAAGTAAGAAGGCTGGGTGCAGTGGCTCACACCTGTAATCCCAGCACTTTGGGAGGCTGAGGTGGGTGGATCACTTGAGGTTGATAGTTTGAGACCAGCCTGACCAATATGGTGAAACCCTGTCTCTACTAAAAATACAAAAATTAGCCAGGTGTGGTGGGTCATGCCTGTAATCCCAGCTACTTGGGAGGCTGAGGCAGAAAAATTGCTCAAACCCAGCAGGTGGCAGCTGCAATGAGCTGAGATCGTGCTACTGCACTCCAGCCTGGGTGACAGAGCGAGACTTCGTCTCCAAAATAAATAAATAAATAAATAAATAAAAATAAATAAGGAAAGAAAGAGAAAGAAAATTAATTCAGGCCAGGCGCAGTGGCTCACGCCTATAATCCCAGCACTCTGGGAGGCTAAGGCGGTGGATTGCTTAAGGTCAGAA
Organism: Cebus imitator; assembly: GCF_001604975.1. Taxonomy (NCBI): domain Eukaryota; kingdom Metazoa; phylum Chordata; class Mammalia; order Primates; family Cebidae; genus Cebus; species Cebus imitator. Next base: position 122,772 of record NW_016107484.1, on the reverse strand, counting down.
GTTCGAGACCAGCCTGGCCAACATGGTGAAACCCCGTCTTAAAAAAGAAAAAAAAAAAGAAAATTAATTCAAAATGGATCAAAGACATAAATATAAGATTTAAAATTATAAATCTCTGATGAAAACATAGTGTTCATAGCAGCATTCATAATAGCCAAAAAGTGGAAACAACCTAAATGTCCATCAACTAATGAGCAGATAAATACAATGCGGTCCATCCACACAATGGAATATGGTTCAGTCACAACAGGAAGGCAGCACTGACACATGCTGCCTTGGATAATCCTTGGGTATCCATGGATAATCCTTGAAAACACCGTGCTGAGTGAGAGAAGCCAGACACGAGAGGGTACTTACTGTATGATTCTGTGTATAGGTTATGTCTGGAATAGGCAAATCCATGGAAATTGAAAGTGGAGGCCACGTGCAGTGGCTCACACCTGTAATCCCAGCACTTCAGGAGGCTGAGGTAGGTGGATCACCTGAGGTCGGGAGATCAAGACCAGCCTGACCAACATGGAGAAACCCTGTCTCTACTAAAAATACAAAAATTAGCCAGGTGTGATGGCGCACACCTGTAATCCCAGCTACTCTGGAGGCTGAGGCAGGGGAATCGTTTGAACCCAGGAGGTGGAGGTTGCGGTAGGCTGAGATCGCGGCACTGCACTCAGCCTGAGCAACAAGAGTGAAACTCCATCTCAAAAACAAAAAACAAACAGAAAAACAGAAAGTAGATTAGTGGTTGCCAGGGGCTAGAGGAAAAGAAGGCTGGAAAGTGAGTGCTGATGAATACGAGGCTTCCAGTTAGGGGATGAAAATGTGCTAGGAAAGAAAGTAGTGGTAGCTGCGGAACCTGTGAAGATACTAAAAGCCACTGAATTGTACTTTTAAAAAGAGTAAATTTTATGGTACGTGAGTTATGTCTCAGTAATAATTCCAATAAACAGGGAGTAAACAACAAGGTCTCAAGAAAAGCAAAGTATATACCATGAATCCGTGGGGCCAGACCTCATGTTCTTTCTTCATCGGGGAGCATCTCAGTCCCTCAAACCAAGCTTATCCTTTTTTTTTTTTTTTCTTTTTGAGACAGTGTCTCACTGTGTCACCTGGGTGGGATCTCGGCTCACTGCAACCTCTGCCTCTCAGGTTCAAGCGATCCTCCCACCTCAGCCTCCCAATTAGCTAGGACTGCAGGCACTTGCCACCATGCCCAGCT